>NC_067439.1:10887826-11150326 GCF_009764475.1 Pristis pectinata | reverse complement strand
TCCGTGGGCGGCGGGACTGCGGCCGTTCTGGGCTGGGGGTGAGAGAGGCTCCCGTGAGGGGGAGGCGCGCTCCCGGAGGTCGATCCCGCGGCCGGGAAGGGATGGGGCAGGACAGCGCGCGCGCCCCCGGGGTTTGCGGGGCTGGGGTGCGCGCCCCCCCGGGGAATGGGTTGGGTTGCACAGTCGGCTGGGGGGCGAGTGCGCGCTCCCTGTTGCGAGTTACCTGTGGGTGCGGGGGGGGGGGCGCGCTCCCGAGGGTGAGACCATTTGGGTACGGCGAACGCGCGCCCCCGGGCCGGGCTGTGGAACGCCGTCGGGGGTGGTAAACATTAGGGCGGGATGAACGCGCGCTCCCGAGGCCTAGGGACGGGCCGAAACGCGCGCTCACGAGAGGAGTTGGGACTTGGGGGAATGTGCGCGTCCCCTGGGGTGGGTGGCAGCCCGCTCCCCGGAGTAGGAATGGTTGGGGAAGGGCGCTCCCTCCCCAGCCTGGGAATTTGGACACGGGGTGCGCGCCCCCGCGGTGGGTGGAAGCGCGCTCCCCGTAGGAATGATTGGGGCTGGGGAAAGGCGCTTCTGAGCCTGGGGGGGGTTTGGGGTGGGGATGCGCGCCCCCGGGGTGGGGATGCGCGCCCCCGGGCGGCCTCTCCCTCCCGACCCGTCGCTGACTCTCCCCTCTCTTTCCCCCGCAGTTGAGCTTCCTGGACCCCAAGGATTTCGCCGCCTGGAAGCCGGGACCCGAGCCCCGGACGGTCGGACCACCCGCCGGCTTCCGCCGCCACTCCACCAGCCAGCTGCCGCCCGGCGGCTCCCGGGCTCGGCTGGCCGACTCCTACTGGCCGCTGCAGCCGCGGGACACGGATCGACCGTCCGGGCTGTGGCCGGGACTGGGACCGGGACCGAAGCCGAGCCTGGGCCGCTGCACCAGCCACGGGGAGTGGGCGGAGGAGCCGCGGGTCGCCCTGCCGCCGCCGCCGCCCTCGCCCCGCTACAAGACCGAGCTGTGCCGGCCCTTCCAGGAGAACAGCTTCTGCCGCTACGGCGACAAGTGCCAGTTCGCCCACGGCCTGGCCGAGCTGCGGGCCCTCAGCCGCCACCCCAAGTACAAGACGGAGCCGTGCCGCACCTTCCACAGCACCGGCTTCTGCCCGTACGGCAGCCGCTGCCACTTCATCCACAACCCGGAGGAGGAGCGAGGGCCCCGGCCTCGCCTGCGCCAGAGCGCCAGCTTCTCCGGCCCTCTGGGGCCTTCAGCCTCCGGGCCCGCCGACCTCGACTGGGCCACGCTGCGGGCGGCCTTCAGCCCCGACCTGGAGGTGGAGTTGGCCCGGACGCTGGGCCTGAACTGCTGCTCCTGCCGACAACACCGCCGCCGTCAGCAGCAGCAGCCGGCGCCCGGCCTGCCCCTGGCCGGCAGGAGCCCGTCGGCCGACTCGCTGTCCGACCAGGAGGATTCGGGCAGCAGCGGCTCCGAGTCGCCCGTCTTCGAGCAGGCCCGGCGCCTGCCCATCTTCAGCAGGATCTCTGTGTCCGAGTGAGGGCGGGGGGGAGGCCCGGGTGTGACTGGGGATAGGCATCACTGGGTGTGTCCCTGTGTGGAGTGGGGTGGTCCTGAGGGTCACCCCCTCTCCCCCCCGGGTGTGTGACTAGGGGTGGGAGGTTGTCTTGGCATCACCCCTCCCACCTTCACTGGGTGTGGGACCCCTGGGTGCCTCCCTGTGTGGAGGGAGGTGGTCCTGAGGGTCACCCCCTCTCCCCACTGAGGATTGGAGGTTGTCTTGGCATCACCCCCCCTCACTGCCCTTCACTGGGTGTGAGACCCCTGGGTGTGTCCTTGTGTGGAGCAGGGTCATTCTGAGTGTCACCCTCACTGCCCCCCCCCCCACTCCAGTGTGTGACTAGGGTGGTCTCTGGGTGTAGCCCTCCCTCTATTCCCTTTAAACCCTTGGGTGCTGGCACCTGGCTGGCCTTAACTGGGGTGTGGGGGTGGGTGTCTGTGGGTGGTGGGCCACTTGCCCTGATGTAGCAGAGCTGGGTATCATCCGTTAGCTCCGGGTAGAAGGGTTTGCTCGACCTATCCCAGCTCAAACCGGGTAATCGGGTACCTACAGTACAATGCATTAACCTACTTGTACCAAGTGTTTTTACAAACCTTTTCTAAGCTGTCTAATGCACAATATAGATTATATTTAAATTATTTATTGAAGATTTTGGAATGTTTGTATATTTAATGATATAGCACTATATTTTTAGATAATTTATGATCTTTTTAAAGAAACTTGTCCTGAATGTATCAATTAATATGCTATCCAGTGCCTTATAATTTGAAATGAAATAAAATTATAATGGAAATTCTGGTTTTGAATATTTGAGCTGTTTTCCTTGTGTTTGTCTGTTTACACCAGTATGTCAGAACATTCCACTTCATGACTTGGACTTTCTCTGTAACTGCAATACTATTCTACATAGTTTTCCTTTTTTACTAACTCTATATACTTGTGTATGGAATGATCTGTCTGCATAGCTCACAAACTGGTTTATTTTGCTGTATGTGACAATAAACTAATACCTTAAGGAGGCCAGGGTAGTTGTACCTTGCCACTGTTAATTAGTAACTGGAAGGTACACAGCATTTTGCTTTACCTTATGTAAAAAGTCATTGGACAGCACAATGTATATGCGGAGGATGCCAAAAGCAGTTGCACTTTAACCTGGTGCTGGCTTTCAAATTAATTGTCTGGCAGTGCAAGCTTCAATGAATCATCTAATCCTCCCAGGCTAGCTTCTCCTACCCAAATGCTGCTCCATTCCATAGGTCAGGATTCTGAAATCCACAATCTATTACAAGCTGTCATTGAAAGAGATTACTGTGCAGCCAGGAAAAGATTTGAGGAAGTATACAATAACTTCAGTTTGGGTGATACAGAACTCTATGATATTCTCATTACTGTGGTAGTGTATTCCTTGTTTAATATAGCAAGGTGGCCTCCTGAAAGTGTAGCTCTAACCACAAGCACCAGAATTTCCCCTCAGTTATTGTTTTTGTCCTCAGCCTCTTGTGCAGCTGAGTGACCCAGTCACGTGAATCTGGTTTTGCCTGTACTCCCCAGCAGAACGTTTATCACCACCACTTTCTGACTCCCTCTGCCTGGTGCTCAGCTGCACAAGCCCTGAAATCTGGTGTTCAGACCAGTTACACTTCCTTGGAATGTGGTTTTTTCCAGACTGAAAGGAGCATCTAGGAGTTCCTGCAGGCTGTACAACGTGGGACCGAGCTCTCCTGCCATAGATTTGCTTTAAAAAGGTTCTTTAAAATGTAATCCAGATAGATAAGAGGGATAAGTAAGGTAATTCTTAACTGAAGGACACCTCTCAGGCACCTCCTGGTTCCCACATTGGCCTCACCAGTCTCCTCACAACTCTCAGAATCTTAGTGGAAAAAAGTCAGTGTTGATCCCTCAGGATTGTCGATGTTACAGTGATACTAAAACCAGGGAAAACTAGAAATCTAAAAGGCATCAGTACTGTGTGGGACTGGTGTACAGCCAGTGGGTGTTCAGCAGGAGATGTGGTTTCAATTATCCTATATTTTATTTTGGATCAGTTTTGCATCTCTTATCAGTTCATCTCAGTCTGATTCATCAGACTTTTGGTTCTCCATTTTAAATTATGTGAATCAGCTCATTTCCACACTCCCAGCACACCACTAAGCCAGGCCTGGAATGCGCTGACTGATTTCAGTAAACATGTTTTGGAGTTAATTTTTTTGTGTGATTGCACAAAAATGGAGAGTGCTTTCCCTTCCCAGACAATCGATTTGCACGCACACCTAACTTGATGTCTGCTGCTGACCAGATGCTGCTTCTGTCCTCAGCACCTTGCCCCATTCCCATCCCCAACACTCCTAACCCCTTCATCCTATCCCAATCCTAATCCACTCCAATCCCATATACCCTACCCTAACCTGTCCATCCTCATCCCAATCCACCCAATCCCCAGGGTAACTTTACTCCTCATCATTACCCTACTGAAGGTAGGACAATGCATCCACATTTCGTGGACTCCTTGACAATGCAATGGGGACAGACTACACCCCCTCCCACCTCCTGCAATGGTCCCTCTGAGCATTGTCCAAACTCATCATAGCCACCCTCATTCCCCCATCCATTTCCTTTCAGCCACCAACCTCAGCTTTACTAAACATTGACAAGGCCTGTGCTGTTCACCAAATCCAGCAGTAAATTCTATGGAGCCTCACAAATCCACCTCATTTACCTCCAACTTTCTTGGAGACCTGGAACTCGTGAAGCTGGCAGCACAGGTTAAACACAGTAAAACATTGTTACGTTGCACAATCTGACACCGTGTTGCCAATGATGGAGTTCTGTGGGAAGGACCTGCCAAGGTCAGCCCAAGGGGTGCTGATGGATTGGGTGCTGAACTGTAATTGGTGGAACTGTCCAATGCCCTTCAATAACTCTGAGTCTTCATTGCTGAGAAACTAACCAGACTCCTCACCTCTCTGCATGATCTTTTCCTTGGCATTGTCAACCCACCTGGGCACCATGCTGGTCCACATGACCCACCCCAGCCAGTCCTAAATGGCCCTAGGCTGGTTCATTCAGGACAACATCTACCTACTCTGGGACCTGACTGTCCACTCCTTGAGGACTGGTCTATTGGTCATCTTTCTCTCCTTCACAATCACAAATACCTTATCACGTAAAACGTTGACCATCCCTCTACCTCCACAGGTGCTGTTTGGCTCGCTGAGTTCCTCCAGCGGTTTGCTTTTTTAAAGCTCCATCTACCTTGCTCTGTCACACACTCCCAGGGCAGGGACTGGTTGTTGATTTTTCTCCTCCCACTTCTGGGAAAAAAAATATTTTGTCACAGGTTTGGGCATCTCCTTTAACTCACAGATTGGGATTTGATGCTGCAATTTCCTAGCAGATAAACTAATGTGAAGTTTTCTCAGTCTCCCAAGACCCCAGTGACAGTGTAGTTTTCCCAGTAAATCCAAGTATTCCAAGTTTCCCGAAAGCAGACAGCTGGGCTTCAAGTGACCTCACTGAGCTGGGTGTGACCTCGCTGAATGACCTCGCTGGCCTGGGAGTGACTTCACTCTGCTGACCTCACTGAATGGAGGGTGACCCCGCTGGACAGAGAGTGACCTTACTTGTGTCAATGTGGCTTTAAAGTAAAAAAAAGATGGGAGGTAGGTCCAAGTGAAGTTAAAGCAGGAATTTTAAAGAGAAAGTGATAATGCAGGGTACAGAAACAGGTATCAACATCTGTCAGCAAGGGCAAAGACAAAAGTAAGTTCCCTTCAACTGAGTGCACACAGCATTCACAGGAAAGTAGACCAGGGACTGGAGAAATAGAGCACAGGGGTACAATCTAACAGCGGTGAGAAGTGCTTGCAAAGTGACAAAGGTTGGGAATTAAACTGTAGAGAAGCCAGAGTGGAAAAGAACATTAGAAAGAAGGTGCAGAGAGAGGACAACAGCCTCAGTTTCTGATTTAACTGAATCACTTTCATCTTAATATTATGTAAAATTCTGTTAGATCACCCTCCAAAGGCGCCTGAGGTACACGACTCTTTCATCACACAATACTAGATCAAAAATGTAGCCTGTTCCCAAGCAGGTGGGTGAACGTGCTGAACAATGCCAGGTATACACTGCATCAAGTGGTCCTCCACACTACATTAAACCTCCAATAATCCAGCAGCTTTAGGACTTTGCTGGTGTCGGACTGGCAGATTTTCCAGATTATTAGATGTAACTCACTTTCTATTCAATTTTTAGATGTTACATGGTAGTATAATAAATTTTCCAGTGAACCCAGTGGGAAACAAGCCCCTGGTGAGTTTAAAGGGAGCATGGGAAACAAAAGGAGATTGCAATGAGCTGAGATGTGCAGGCTGTAGAATCTGCCATCTACAGATTTTGTTTAGACAGACTCAATGTCCAAAGGGCTCATGGGGTACCACAAGCCAGGGTGTTCAGGAATAATCACTGCTCACCTTAATTCAAGGTGAATAATTAATACAACTGATTAGCAATGGGTGGTGATCACCTCTGGTTAATGGGGAAGTCACAGAGCCTTAGAATACGGAAACAAGCCCTTCGGCCCACCAGATCTATGCTGACCATCAACCACCCATTTACATTAATCCCATTTTTTAATGCTCCCTGCCCGAGTCTATCCCTCACCTACCCACTAACCCACACATCTATGGGACATGGGAGGACACCGGAGCACCTGGGGGAAACCCACACGGTCACAGAGAGAACGTGCAAACTCCACACAGACAGCACTGGAGGTCGGGATTAAACCCAGTCCTCTGGAGCTGAGAGGCAGCGGCTCTATCTGCCGTGCCTCTGTGCTGCCTCTTCTTCTCACCTCCTGCTGCTGATACTCCAATCAGGGTAAACATCATCCCTGCATTTCCCTTTTCAAGCAACAGAGAGCCCCCTTATTAATGGTGTTCCATAGGCTCCAATTAATGGTGATCACTAGACTCCTGATTAGCAGTGAGGAAGGGTGTCACTGATTGATAGCAAGCAATAACTATGGCATGGTGGAACCTGGTGAAGATGGTCAATGGGCATCAAAGGGACAACACTCCAGTGGCTGGTATTGTGCAAAGGATGATTGGCTGTGGTCATTAGAGGTCAATTATCCCTGCCCTAGAACATCACAGCAGGAGTTCCTCAGGGCATGTCCTAAGTGTCAGAGGTGGATGACTGCACAATGTTTAATTCCATTCGAAACTCCTCACCAAATGAACCACTCCACGTCTGCTTGTAACAAGACCTAGACAACCCTCGGGCATGGGCTGAAAAGTGGCAAGCAACATTTGCACTACAGAAGTGCCAGGTAATGACCATTTCCAACAAGAGAGATCAGCTACCCTTGACACTACCATCAGTGAGTTGCCCTACTACCATTAGCCTGGTGGTCACCATTGATCAAAACCTCAACTGCACCAGACGCAGGTCAGAGGTTGGGTATCCCCTGGTGAGTGACTCATCTCCCAAATCCCCAAGGCCTCTGCACCACCCACAAGGCAGGACTGTGCTGGGACAGTCTCCACTTGCCTGGATGAGTCTCAAGAAACTCAACATCATCCAGTACAAAACAGTCAGTTCAATGGCCATCCCATCCACACAAAACATCTATTTCTGCTACCACCAGCACACAGTGGCTGCAGTGTTGCACCGTCTGCAATATAGTTAATCCCCAGGATGAAATAAAAATGGAAAGTTCTGGCAGGTCAGGCCGCATCCGTGGGAAGAGAAACAGAGTTAACGTTTCATGTCAAAGTGCCTGTGTCAGAACGGTGAAGGAGACAAAAGGTTTGTTAAGCTGCAGGGAGGGTGGGATGGTGCTGGTATGTCCCTGTTAGCGTAAAACTGGGGTGACTATGGGGATCAGCTGTTAACAAGATTATCTGGTCAATGAGTGAATGGGACCAGTTAGAGAGTGTGAACGTAGACAAAAGAATGTAAGAGTTGCAAAATACAGAGCAGGAAGACATGCCCGGCAGGTCAGGCTGGGCATGTCCTCGACACCCAGAGGGAAATAAAAGGGGGAAAAAGTGGGAAATTAGAGCAAACAAGCTGAGCCAATATCACAGATGGACAACAGATACAGACAGAGAAACCAAGTTACGACAGAATTCCGTTAGGGACTGCAGGTTCACTGACTTGGACATACTGTATATCATTGGTCCCTTCATTTTCACCAGGTCTAGATCCTGGAACTCCCTCCCCAACAGTGTGGGAGTCCCTTCACCAGAATGACTGCAGTGGCTCAAGAAGGTTGCTTACCCCCAACCCCTCAGGGGCAATTATGGAAGGCAATAAGTGCTGGCCTTACCAGAGGTGCCCAGATGTCGAAAAAAACAATAAAATGAATGGTGAGACAGATCTGATTAATGTTAAATGATAAACATCAGCAATTAATGGTATACCCCTTGATTAACAGATCAATAACTAGCTGAGATTAATGGTGAACAATGAATACCCCCAACTCATAGATCAATAGTTAGCTGTGATTAATGACGAGCAATGGATTGTTGGTTAATGGTGAGCAAAAATGGCGATTAGTGCCTTCTGGACGCTGCCTGAACATATGGGGCTGTGCGGAAGTGGAGTCTGCAATAAAAAGAAGAAACAGCAATGGGCTGAGAGTTGAGGCTTGTAGAATTTGCCTTCTAGGTTCAACCCCTGGAAACATTCCTGAGGGGTGGGGAAATAGGGGCAGTGGTCACAGATCACCATTTATCAGGGTGTTCATTACTCTTCATTGGTTAAGGCTCCATTAATTAAGCACCTGTTACTCACAAATAGTCAGGACAGTTCTTTCACTCACCATTTATCATGCATGTTGCTTACCACTGATCAAGGTGACTCTGGGTTACAGAGATTGATGGTGAGCAATCTTACACTCCTAATTAATGGTGAGAATGCTCACCCCTCATTAATGGTGGGCGATGCAGACCCCTCATTAATGGTGGGCGGTGCACACCCTGTTTAACAGTGAGTAACGATCCCTCCCTCTCTCTGATTACTGAATTCTGGAATATTACTTGGTGTTTGGAGATTTGGGAATTGCTCGGAGACTAGTTTGCTAAGTCTTCAATTAAAGGAGAAAATCGCAACGGGCTAAGTTGCAGCTTGCCAAATTTGCCTTCTACAGTATGTGTTCAGGCACATCCAATCCCTGGACACTTTCCTGAGTGTTTGCAGATGTGGAACATGACGCAATGTTGGATCAATCCCAAACTTTCCAAGCTGATGTCAGGGATCACATGGGATTGAGCCAGATAAATAAGGGAACAGGAAACACAAGAGACTACAGATACTGGAATCTGGAGCAACAAACAAACTGCTGGAGGAACTCAGTGGGTCCAGCAGCATCTGTGGGGGGGTACGGAATTGTTGACGTTTCGGGTCAAGACCTTGCATCAGGATTGAGGATGGAGAGGGGAGATATTCGGTATAAAGAGGGGAGTGGTGAGACAGCTTCCTCTCATCCCTTTGCCAGGAATCTCATGGGCTTCAGTTGAAATTCTTGAACAATCTTTATTTCTTACAGTGCCCAGACATTCTGTCCCCTCTATGACGGGTCCCTTTTACCATCTCTACTTATAAACCCTAAACATTCAATCAAGTAACTTTGGTACAAATGCCATTTGTAATAAGACCATAAAATATAGATGCATAATTAGGCCATTCAGCCCACTGAGTCTGCTCTACCATTCAACCATGGCTGATTTTTTTTTCTCTACCTTATTCTCCTGCCTTCTCCTCTTAACCCCCAACCCCCGTACCAATCAAGAACCTATCAATCTCTGCCTTAAATACACTCAGTGGCTTGGCCTCCACAGCCCTCTGTGGCAACAGATTCCACAGATTCACCACCCTCTGGCTGAAGAAGTTCTAAAGGGACGTCCCTTTATTCTGAGGCTGTGCCCTCAGATCCTAGATTCTCCTACTGATGGAAACATCCTCTCCATGTCCGCTCTATCCAGGTCTTTCAGTAACTGGTAGGTTTCAATGAGATCCCCCTCATCCTTCCGAACTCCAGTGAGTCCAGGCGCAGAGACACTCCTCATACAGTCATTCCCAGGATCATTCTCGTAAACGTCCTCTGGACCCTTTCCAATGCCAGCACATCCTTCCATAGATATGCGGTGCAAAATTGCTCACAATGTTCCAAATCCACTCTGGCCAATGCCTTATAAAGCCTCAGCACTACATCCCTGCTTTTATATTCTAGTCCTCTCGAAATGAATGCTAACATTGCATTTGCCTTCTTTACGACTGACTCAACCTGCAAGTTATCCTTAAGGGAATCCTGAACTAGGACTCCCAAGACCCTACTGCACCTTCCCCCAAATCAAGACTGTCATATTACCATTAACTATTAGACAATGTTGAGCACTGGGCTGATAAGTGGCAAGTAATATCTGAGCCACCAAAGTGCCAGGCAATAACAATCTCCACTAAGAGAGTTTATGCACCTCCCTGGACAGTCTATGGCATTACCATCACCAAGCCCCCTGCAGTCAACATCATGGAAACTCCTTGCTTGTGGCGGGTGCAGCAAAAGGTGAAGGTACTCCAGCCAAGCTACTTCCATGCAATCCTGGCACCTATTGAAAAACCAGACACAACACCCCTGTGACTGTATGAACAGGCCACAGCCCGTGTGTTGGGTGGAAAGAGGTTCCTCTAGCGAGGGCCATGATGAATCACTCTCCATTTGCCGCCTACAAAATGTACTGCAGTTACTCGCCCAGGCTACTCCAACATCTTCCAAATCTGCAAGAAAGACCAGGCAGCCAGCATGAAGGGAACACCACCACCTGCAGGTTC
Source organism: Pristis pectinata (assembly GCF_009764475.1). NCBI lineage: Eukaryota > Metazoa > Chordata > Chondrichthyes > Rhinopristiformes > Pristidae > Pristis > Pristis pectinata. The sequence goes on along the minus strand of NC_067439.1, from coordinate 11,139,935 downwards.
CCCTTCAAGACACACACCATCTGGATCTGGCAGTGCATTTTGTCGATGGTACACACTGCAGCCACTGTGCACCCAGTAGTGGAGGGACATTGGATGGAGAGGCAGTCAAGCGGGCTGCTTTGTTCTGGATGGTGTTGAACTTGAGAATTGCTGGAACTGCCCTCATCCAGGCAAATGGAAGTTGTTCCAACAGAACTGAAAATGGAGGGCAGGAAATCAGTGAGTCACAGAGAGAGGCACACGAATCTGCTCTGCTCCGTCCTTCAGTTTCACGACACCTCATCTTGTAATATCCCCTGTCCCTTGATGGCCTAATGTCTATCAATAGTCGTCATGCAGCACAGAAAAAGACCCTTCAACCCAGCGTGGCCATGTTGATTATCAACGACACCTCTATACTAATCCCAATTACCAGCACTTAGTCCATAGCCTTCAATGCTTTGGCAATTCCAGTGCTCATCTGTATCTGGTAAGTTTGAAATATTCGATGTCTGAGCATTCCTGGCTCTCTATGGCCACGCACATCCCACTGAGTGAAGGAATTCTTGTTAGTTCAACCCTACATGGTCTGTATCTCACTTGAGATCATTCCCTCTAGGCCTAGACCTTCCAACCTAAGGATGTAGAGTCTCAATGTCACCCTCGTCAACTCCTCTAAAATAGTTTACATCAGCGAGATCACCTCTCATTCTTCTAAACTCCAAAGAACATTGTTCAATCCTGCTCAACCTCTCCTCACAGCTGTCCTGTTTGTGTGCTGCTGCAAACAGCAAACTTCATAATTCAATGCTGAAAATTATCCTTAAAAACCAATCCCAGTTTTTAACCACACATTTTAGAATGAGGACAGAACACAAGAAAGTCTCTGACATCTCTTCTGGGAATAAAAACAGTCTCTAAAAAGTTAAGAATGTTTTCCTTCAAAGTGCAAATCTTTCCTACTCATGATTTTGTGAATTAAAAAATGAAGAACTACATTTAAACAGCAAAAAAACAAACTGCAGGAAGAACTCAGTGGATCAAGCAGCATCTGTGGAGGCAAAGGGATGGTTGACATTTCAGGTCAAGACCTTGCATCAGGGCTGACGGTGCAGAGGGAATACATTTCTAATATACATTTACATATATGCAGTATACATTTATATACTACCTTTCATGACCACACCGTACGAAGCAATTTTGAACTGTAACTATCACTGTAGTGCAGTAAAACGTAGGTGCATTTTTTTGATTTATTTTTGTGGCTGTAATATCTGGTCCTTGGATTCAGTACATAACCTGCAGCTTCATTCCTATCCAAGTTACATATTACGCAATCACTGCAGGCATGTTTCATAACGATAATCTTAGCAAACTTCAGTCAGTCTTTTAAGCTAAGATGGCTGGTCCTCGGTCTTCTGCACCATGGGGTTGTTTGGTGGATTGAAGCTAATAAAAGCTGCCACTTGTTTGGTATTTGATTCCTTTAACAGCTCCAGCTGTCTCTGCCCTCTTCGCAGCAGGTACTCAATATGCATGACGTCCATTCTGGGGATTTGGGAGTTTTTATGAAATTCATCCCGAATCAAGGGCAAAAATCCAGGTTTATCTTTAGCAGCTCGAAGGAATTGTTTGTAAAGTTTTAACACCTGTTTCTGTAGCTTGCTGTGCCTAGCCATGATGTCAAATCAGTTCAGATTCATCGGGATCTATGCAAAAACACAGAAATTAGGTTATGGCACTTTCTACTAGTCATTTGCAATCCAAATGTTCAAATCAACATAAAACATTCACTAATTATAGTTTTTAAAAGTATTCTTGTTTAACAAAATCAATCCTCTCAAATGAACACACAAATCACATCAATTTAATTCCAAACAATTAGAGAGATCAGTTGGAGTAATAAATTGGGTCAATTGAAAACATTATTGGGCTGACCATTAAAAATAATTAAGTATAAACAAAAAATGCTGGATATATGCAGCTGGTCAGACCTATAAAGGGAGGGAAAAAGAGTACATGTTTCAGGTTGATGAGCTTAAATCAGAACTACAGAGAAAGTTGGCGATAAATAGGTTGTAAGGTGCAAAGAAAGGTGGAAGGAGGGGAACGAAAAGCACCTTGATCACAGGAGACGTAAATGAAAAAGATGACACAAATTACAAATAGGGATTCCATAAAGAGAACCGGTTTATGAAGCATCGTGTGCCTCAGGAATGTTTTGAGGTATTTTACAGCCAACAAAACACTTAGTGTGTAAATAGTATTCTAACAGAGGATATACAGCATTCACCTGGCATAGAGCTACTTAATTAATGACCAGGTAATCTAATGACATCCATTACAGGACAAGCAGAAATTTCCTCCAAATATCGGGAAGACAAAACCTATTTCCTTAGCTTTCAACTCCACTCCTCTCCCCAACAACTGTCTGAAAACAAACCAGACTGTTCACCATCTTGATGCCATATTTGACCTCGAGTTGACCTTTGGACCATATTTCCATCCATTACTAAGGCTACTGCAGGTCTGTCAGACTCTGTCACTGCCTTGACTTGCCTGCTGCTGAATCCCTTTCTGATGCCTTTGTCACATCCAGACTTCAACATTCCAATGTACGACTGCACTGCCTCCCTCATTCTACTTTCTAAAAAATATGCTTTTGTTTTCCTATCCTACTATCTCCTTAAGCACTCAGCTTCTGTTGTGAGGCATCTTTGGTACACTGGAAAGCATGATATAAATGGAAATAAAACAGAAAATGCACAGAATATTTGACAGGTCAGACAACATCTGTGGAGAGAGAAACAGTCAAAAGTTTCAGATGAATGAGCCTTCAGATTTCCAGTATCAGCAATTCTTACAAAGTCATAAGATGTTTTGGGGTGCTACTTGTGTGGATTGGAGAATATTGACTGGAACACTTAGGAAAATTCCTTTCTCACTAGTACTTAGGCATCTTTAACGGCCCTCATTGCCTGCTCACTCTGGTACCTGATGTGTAAGTGGCTTCTCCAGCAGTACATTGTCAGCCGAGGTTTTCTACCCCAGTCTCAGTTGTTCTCTCAATTCTGAGCCACGGCTGACATCTTATTAAAGCAGAAAAGGGGAAGAATTAAAAAAAAGTGGTGTCATGCCCAAATCCAGGATGGAGGCTTCTGACGGAGAGTCGCAGATCCAAAATGTTAATTGTTTTCCCCTCCACAGATGCTGCCCGACCCGTTGAGTGTTTCCAGCATTCTCTCATTTTTGTTTCAGATTTCCAGCAACTGCTGTGTTAGTTTGATTTTCATGGAGAGTTGTAAAGATTTGGATGCAATTTAACAAACTTCTTTAGAAGATGCAGCAGCCCGGAGCTAGGAACAGAGCAGAAAGTGCTGGAGACACCCAGCAGGTCGGGCAGCGTCTGTGGAAAGGGAACGAGTTAATGTTTCAGCTCTGAGTTGGTAAAGAGCGCCAGGAACCTGCTCTGACCCCTCTGGGTGCTATAAAGCTCTACGGTTTCTCTCGGTGGGGGTTTCTTTGTCCTCGTGAGGTTTTATTTTCCCCATGACACAGGATCAGCTCCTCCTCTCCTCCCCTCCCATCCCCCTCCCCCCCTCATCCCCCTCCCATCCCCCTCTCATACCCCTCCCATACCCCTCCCCCTCCCATCCCCCTCATCCTCATCCCCTTCCCCTCCCATCCCCCCTCGTCCCCCTCCCCCCATCCTCATCCCCCCTCATTCTCATCCCCTCCCATCCCCCCTCATCCTCATCCCCCTCCCCCTCATCCTCATCCCCCTCTCATCCCCATCCCCTCCCATCCCCCCTCATCCTCATCCCCCTCCCCCCTCATCCCCCTCTCATCCCCCTCCCCCTCCCCCCTCATCCTCATCCCCCTCTCATCCCCCTCCCCCTCCCCCCTCATCCTCATCCCCCTCCCCCCTCATCCTCATCCCCCCTCATCCCCCTCCTCCCTCATCCCCCTCCCCCCTCATCCTCATACCCCTCCCCCTCATCCTCCTCTCATACCCCTCCCCCTCATCCTCCTCTCATACCCCTCCCCCTCCCCTATCCCCCCGCCCCATCCCATCGGCGGCTGCTCCTGCTTCAGCTACCGGCCAACAAACCGAGACCGACTCGCATTTGTGCTTACGTCCAGTAATTGTATGAATTAGCGGCCCGAACACCCTCCGCCGTTCACCGACCGACCGACTTACCCGGAGAGCCCCGTTCCTGTCAGCGCTGCGCCGCCTCGCCTCTGGTTCTCCCGGTCCTCCGAGCGCAGCGCCGCCTCTCGGCTGCCGCGGTCCTCCGAGCGCAGCTCCTCCTGTGGCACTGCCGGTCGTCCCATCACAGCGCCAGCTGTTGGTCGGCAGCGGAGGAAACAGTTCCTGAAAGCACAGCAACCTGTTCCAAAACAGTAAGATTTTGTGAGGGAAATGCACTGAATGGACGATTAGTGCGGCACTGATCAGGAAGGCAAATGGCGGGTTGTCCTTAATTGCAGGATGATTTGAGTACAAGAGTAGAGATGACGGACCGCAACTAGGCTGCCAACCTAACCAAGCATGAACTTGCAATAGGGGGAAAAATAATGCGGCTTCACCAGAATTGATTCCGAGGACGGGGGTTTGGCCTAGCTGGAAAGATTAAGCAGCTTGGTTCACTACTCTCTATTTAACAAATGGTCGCATTGAATATGAATATTTTTTAAAAGGTCTCAACGAGTAAACGTAGGGATGACGTTTCCCCTGGTGTATCCAGAATTAGGGGACGGAGTTGGCCATTCAGGACAGAAAGGAGAGGCTGAAGATACAGATTTTAGAATAAAGGGAATCAAACAACTAAAGCAGGAAAGGGGTGCACAGAGACATAGGAGGGTCAAGAGGGACTAACTCTCTACACAGTAAATGTTAATATTGTTACTTTGTCCACATCCAATCATAGTCCACGTTGCCATGGTCATTTTCCTCTTACAGGGAAGAACTACTTTGTCCTACATGACAAGAACTGTTTGGAAGTGATAGGTAATAGAACTTAACCAATGATTCTATTTTGCAGCTGAATAAACTATTACCTTGGGAAATGAAGTTGAAATACATGGCCAAATCAATAACTAATACCCAACTGCAATGAAAAACTGCCATGAGGCTAGGATGCTTTATTATGCCACTTTCTTTTACAGATCAGAAAACACATCGGTGCACATGTGTTGAAACCTTGTTGCAAGAGATACCTCAAATAGTGCAGCTAATTGTCAAACATCTTTAAAATGTGCTAATAAAATAACATCAGTAAGAAACTTAAAAAACATTTGTGCAAGGGAAATATGGAATGAGACAAATGAACACCGTGTTAGAAGTTAATTTTTTTTTTATCAGCAGCAATAGTAACCAGTAGTACAAGTTAAGGCAAAAAAACCACAAACTTTCCTTTCAATTTCAAGAAACAGAAATCTTATGTGCACACCCTGGCTGAAATAACATTTGAGCAACATGGAAGAAGTCACTAGCTCATCTTTTAAATGGTAGGAAATGGGTGTTTGGCAAGATAACAAACTTTAAAAATCTATCAAGTGTTATAAACTCAGGAAGACATAGGAAGTAAAAACAATGATGTATGTTTTCCATCCAGCCTTTTACATTGCTGATGCAACATTGTCCTCTGCACAAATACCTTAGCTCAGTATGGAAGCAAGACAGGACTGATGAAAGATTGCAAGTATTTTGTTTAGAGTTTGTACCTACACATCTCCCAACAATAAAATTAAACAAAAAAAAGCAGAGTTATTACTTAATTTGCCAACTTTCAATGATAATTACCATAGTACATGGCAGTATTATCTAAAGTTACTTTGGCAATCAATAGATCATTTTCTTCAGCTGAAAATTCAAGATATCAGCCATAGTAAACAGAATTGCAAAATACACAAGTATAAAAAGACAAAACTCCTGAAAGCTTCACAAAAAGTATCTAGAGTAATGATGGGTATTGTTCAGCCCCAATTATGGTCAAGTGTAATATTGCTTACATTTGGACCAATAACTTTACAATGCATTTTTTTTTAAACAGAGTCCAAATGTCAGTCAATCAGTGCCTTTTGTCAAGCTGATGTACTTTGCAAATTCTGTCTGGATTTTCAAGTATCTAGTGTCAGTTATTAGCTAGGAGCACTTGAAATGTTGCAAATGTAAAAAGTAACAGACATCTCGATTTCATCACGAGCCAAACAATCTGCAGAGCATGTTAGCCAAATAACTGCATCATCCCAACCTATTCAGGAACTCCAGCCACTTGAATGCAACTGTAACAAGGAATCATTGAATTCAGGATCATCAGGATACAAGTCCACTGTGCAATGCTTCCAAGACGCAGGGTGATTAGCATTCATATTTCATCATTTAGGCCATAGTCTTCCTCTGGATAATCTCCCACTGTTACAGACTGTGGCTTCACAAATGCTCCATACTTGTACTGGCATTCAAAGTATCTTTTTCCATTTACACTGTAGGAGGAACAAAATTATTTGATGAGGAACAATGAATTAACAGCTGCAATTCTATTCCCCCCTCCCCCATTCAAAAAAAATGCCAGCTCCACACATGGTTCAAACCAACTGAAGATAAACATGGAATTTCACAGCAAAGACTCTACCTGCCATCATGTTTCCCTAAAGGTTCGTCATATTTCAATCCAATCCAGTATCCAGGTTTAAACTCTGTTTGACCTGAAACAACAAGCCTAGAATTAGATGGCAATGAAATGTGCACCCAAGATCCAAAATTACTCCCAGTAGGTTTCTGACTGGAGGCAACTGACCTAACAGGCCTGTGGATTCTTGCTACATATTCAAAATTGCTCCACTGGAACCAACAAGCAGAACTAATTCACTATTTTATATAAGGTACATTTTTCAGCCTACTCAAGATGATCATTTATCAAAAGTACAATGACATAGCTAAGACCTCTGAAGAATAAAACTACCATAAATACAATCAATGGCCAGCATAATTCTTGGAGCATTATTTCTCATCAACCCCCTGTCCCCTCTCCTGTTTAGATGTTGGCTCAAATCTTACTATTCTGCATTTGGACACACTGCAATGTAATGGTCAGCTAAAATTAATTCAAGGTGGAAGCAAAGCTATATTAATGCAAGGAGCCTGAGCAGCAACAGCCTCTCTGATTTAGACGTGCCCCAAAAATATTTAATTAGCTCTAGAGCTTGTAGTTCAATTTGGAGACACAAGAGAGACTGCAGATGCTGGAAATCTGGAGCAACACACAAAATGCTGGAGGAACTCAGTGGGTCAGGCAGCATCTGTGGAGGGAAACGTTCAGTCCACAGTCAAGACCCTTCATCAAGTCTCAATCCAAAATGTTGACTGTCCATTTCCCTCCATAGATGCTGCTTGACCTGCTGAGTTCCTCCAGCATTTTATGTTCCTAGTAGTTTAAATTTCTAGTTTACATTATTCAACAATACATGCCATTAAACAGGAATCCATACAGGGATGAGGAGCTTTTGATGCTCATTTAAGTGAAAATTCTGCAAGAGATCACTTAGAAGCAAAGATACTTTACAGTTAAAACAACCCATTTTTCCAAATCAACTAAATCTTCATTAGTAAGAGTGCCTAATAATACTTTTTATCTTCAAGTAATTTGCACTTAGCTCAATCACAGACTGAGCAATTATTCTGCTGGAAGAACGACTGAAAAAAAACTGCAGATGCTGGAAATCTGAAATAAAAACAAAATGCTTAAAACACTCGGCAGGTCAGGCAGTTTCCATGAAAAGAGAAACAGTTAACATCTCAGGTCAGAGACCTTTCATCAAAACTGGGAAGTGAAAAAACAAGTTGCTGAGAGGCTGGGGAGCGATGGACAGGAACAAGGGAATATGTCTGATAGGGAGAGGCCAGGGCCGCCCAGGTGACACCAATGTTTGCTGTCCTGATTTAAAGAGATTTGCTGTTCTGGTTCAGAAATCAAATTGCAGCTTTGCCTTCAATTTGGTTACCCAATATATTCTTGAGTTGTATTGTCTTCTGCATTAGCTTTCTTTGAACTTTACCCAAAGAATTCTACAGCCAACTTACCAACATACATCACTGTGCCTCGTTTGGTTGGCTGTCCTGATATTAGAACCTCACACCTTGAACCAACTAGGATGCCATCCGCCAAAGCTTTCTCCTCTTGTCGTCTCTGCTCCATCTCCAACTCTTCCTTTGCTCTCTGCTCCTCATTATGCAAGCCCAGCTTGCTGCGTTTCAGAAATAAACGAGCTGAATCTGAAATAGAAATCAATCAATTATTGTTACCAGGCAGCCAGAAGTACTTGCAATTAAATCCACTTCAGCTGCAGATGTAGCTTAACATGCAAATTAGCTGAGTGACCAGAATCATAAAAATAAAAGATAAACTACTCCCTGGTCAAAAATTTCTCAAACTTCACCAATAAACAACTCCAGCCCTATACTCAAATTAAGCAAAAGGCACTAAAGAGACAAGTTCAAGTCTCTAGTTTCAGTGAAACACATTAAGAATAATATTTCATTTAATGTAGTGCACAAACTTCCTTTCTGTGATTAGTGCCCATGTGAAGGAATTACTGATGCATTTAGGCCCATTCAGCTTCAAACTTCTATCTGTGATCTGAGTTTTTCTTCAGTTTTTTTTTCCCTGAACACCACTAAAAATGGAAACCAGAAGCTGTGAACAATGTCAAACAGTACAAGAGAAAGATGCTGAGCTGTTGATCCAAGCAAAATCAGATAAGGGAAATAAAAGTATGGTGCTGTTGCATTTCTATTCACCGGCCAACACTACTCAGTAACATGGAAATCTGCCACCCCTCACCATCACTTCACCAGCTTGGACAATGATGTTTAACCAGGCTGGTGTCCATTCCCACAATTCCCCATTTGTCTCTGCTGCTATACAAGATGAGAAATTAATAGAGGCTTCATGAGGATCAGGTAACTCAAAGTATTGCATCATCAATTCATTCAAATATTATCAAGTATTGTAAACTTTAGAACTTTTGCATTAGAACAGTTGGTGCCAAGTGAAATATACCATCACATTTTACACTTTAATGAGCATTAGTTTATTTTGTCCACTTCTATCAATTTTATTAACAGTTTTTAAGCACAAACCAAGTGGCTTTCTCACCCTGAAGATCAGATGAATATAGTGCACAAGCCATTTCTGGTGGTTACCCCAATGATTTCAATGATTCACAGTTCCACACCTCACAAGAAATCTGGATTTGTCTGGGGAATCTGCTTCCTACTACCCTGAATACAAAGGATTGTTGAGAAGCCAAAACTGTACCAAGTTTCTGTAAGGTACTCTTATTTTATAAATTTGTTTACAGCCTTCCTAAGTAGATCATAGAATTGCAGTTAGTAATGGTGAAATAGCTTTTCTTCACATGGAGAATGCTTCTGGTGTTTAAAATATCACAATAAAACTCAGTGAAAGTATAGAATATGTGATTCAAGTTTATTTGACTGAATTTCATCACACATTGAAATCGGATGAAGTTAAGATCGTGAATGGATTAAAAGGCTGACAGAAATCCCATCCCATACAGCAGGGCATTAGGTTTATTTTGTCGCAAATCTTAGGTTAAAGACAACAGGTGTGTCAATGACATAGTCTAATACAAAACAAAAATGGAGGGTATATTCAAATTCTCTCAAATTACCTTCTGTCAATTTCAGTGTGATTCAAGACCAATGTAGTATAAAGTTTGTTCTCCAGCCAAGTTATAGTTATAAAAATGAAATAGAAGGTGATAGCAAAAATACTCAGTTCATTTAACATACAAAATGTCTACTTTCTGCATGGTATAGAAAACAAATTCAACATCTTAATGGGAAAGAAACTTGTCAAAATTAGCTAGAACATGATATTACTCAAAGTGACTTACCCGTTCTCTTTTCATATGCTTCATTGGACATTTCATATTTAATAACTTTAGAAACATCCTCAAATTCTCCCATCTTCACTCCACTTTTGTCTATTACCTAGAGAACAAAGATTTGAAACAATCATCCCAGTTAACTTTGAAGGAAAGATAGCAATAACTATCCCTCATAGTTCCTGAATAGTAAGGTAGAGTGGCAACCTGTCCCAGAACCCAAACCAAATTCCACTACACTGCTTCAGTTTTGTCTGAAGTCTGACAAATCCCCACCTAGAATGCAACTCCTTTAATTTATCAAATACAAAATTAACATTTTACCTCAGTGAATTTCTATCTTTTAGTTGACAGGCCCAGAAGAATTCACTCCACCATAATTTCATCCCCCCCCCCCCCCAAAAAAGTAGGGGTGTGCAGCATTTTGTGTGTATTGCCCCAAAAGTAGCAACTTTTTTTGGAAAAAAATAATTTGAATACAAAAGACGTTGTGCTTCAATTATACAAGCCTGGCGAGATCACAGCTCAAACATTGTAAACGCGTCTGATCTCCCTGACCAAGGAAGGATTTACAGGTCCTTCCCAGATAGTGAACATTCTCACAAGGAATCTTTGTGACAGCAAGGGTTTTATTTAATTCAATTTGTCCCATAGCAAATGTTTCATTCAGTACAACAAAGGGTAGGGAACAGATTGGGAGAACTCTTTCAAATATGGGTCAATGAACCCAGTAGCATTTAACGGTCTCTTTGCACAGGCTGACAGGAATGAGTGTGAAATAAACCAGCTAGTTTAAAATGGGAAACCAAGTCTCTTGGGCACTCATTTCTTGGCCATTGGAGGAATGACTTGTAAGTTTTAGCTTGTTTGTTTATGCCTGTCAAAACAAGCAGTTTGCTTTTCATTTAATGCATCTTTACTGGGAGGAGAATGATTAGCTTCTGATTTCTTCCCTTACTGTTCCCAGCAATAGGTAACACCCAGCACATGTTAAAGGTTTTCTGTACCTCCTGTTATACACATTCCACAAGAAATCTTTAGGAATCTAACTCCGTTGTTAACTGGGGAGACCTGTAATTGCAATAGAGGGAGTGCAGCTAAGGTTTACCAGGTTGCTTCCTGGGATGCAGGGTTTGTTTACCAGGAGAGATTAAGCAGACGGGTCTAGACCAGAGATTAGCAAAGCAGGAGGTGAAAGGAACAATTTTTTTTAAAAAAAAGGGGATTGATTGGGTAAATGCAGAATTGATGTTTCTCCTGGCCAAGCTGTCTAAAGGCAGGGTCACAACCTCAAAATAAGCAGTCAGCCATTAAGGAGTAGAACTTTCTTTTCCTAAAGGGCATTCAAATTTTTAAGAATTCTCTACCCAAGGTGGCTGTGGAGGCTCAATCACCAAGTCTATTCTAGAAATGACAATAAACTTAGATATTATGGGAAGCAAATGATATGGGGTCAGTGCAGGAAAGCAGCACCGAGTTAGAAGAATTGCAGAGCAGATAAGGAGGACCAGAGTTTATCTAAAATGTCGATAAATCCTTTCCTCCCACAGATGCTACTCAATCTGCTGAGTTCCTCCAGCAGATTGGAGACACAAGAGGCTGCAGATGCTGGAACCTGGAGCAATGTACAAAATGCTGGAGGAACTCAAAATGGGTTAGGCAACATTTCAGGTCTTGACTTCACCGAGTTCCTCCAGCATTTAGTGCATTGCTCCAGCAGATTATTTGTTGGACCAGATGGGCTACTTCTGCTTCTATTTCTTATGTATGAGCGCGAGAGAGAGACTTCATGGAAGTAAAACTACCCAATATAAATTAATAGGAACAGAAGAAACAGAAGCAGAAATAGGCATTCAGTAAGATCACACCAGAACTTGTCACCTCGATGGCATTCTCCTGAACTAATTCCATATCCCTTGTTTCCCTTAATATCCAAAAGTCTATCAATCATTTCTTAAAGCAACAGGTCCAAAATACAATAGGGATCACACAATTCTCCATTGTTGTTAGCAGTGGAGACGAAAATGGTAAACGATTTACCTCAGATAATTAATAGTTTGAAGAGGAAAAAGGAACAGGGTATAATAATTGGGACAGAGTGAGAGAAATTAATAGATCAATTTATAGACAAATAGTGGAATGTATTTGCCAAGAATAAACAACAGATCATAACAAAATATAGCAGTTAGAAGAGTAGACAAAAAAAAGGAAACACTTATGTAGGAGTGAACAGTAACACTGAAAGTGAGGACAATGGAAGAAAAACAAATTTCATCGACTTTCACTTATTATCATACAGGAAGCCGCCTTTCCATGGAGTCCATACCAGCTCATACGAGCAATCTCAACAGTCCCATTCCCTCCTCCCCCATTATTTCCCCAGGAACTCATTTCCCCTCAACTCCCCTTCAATCCTTTAGCTACTTGGGGCTAATTTACCACAGCCAATTAACATACCAACATGTTTTTGGTGTGTGGGAGGAAACCAGAACACCCATTTGAAACCCATACAGTCACAGGTAGTAATGCAAACTCTACACAGACAGCACCAAAGGTGTTGTGTTGCTCAAGATTTACAGAAGTTTTCTAGTTTTTAATTTACAAATTGCCACAAGTATTATTCAGGCACCTGTTGCACAGAAGTAAAGAGTCAAGTGGTTTTCAGAGAGCTTCCTTATCATCAGGTAGAACAGTGGACCCAAACAAAGACTGGTCATTGTTTTAACCACATCCAAAAGGAAAGATGAACAACTGATGCTGCGTAAGAATGTATCCAAGGCAATTTAAAAAAATACCAAAATCAGTGTAATATTAATAAGCACTGAAATGTATAATCTTTATTAGAAACAAGTAAATTCATATTACAACCCAGTTAGATGCCCTACATTCATTAAGCTTCACTGAAAATAGTTACATGACTGCATTATACTCACATGTATCCGGCAGCGATCATCTACCGGATAGGATCCAAGCAGTGCATCATCTTGGTCCAGCAAGCCAATGAATTTGTCATCTGCGCTGAATAACTCCAGGTCCATGCATGAGGCAGGAGAGCCCACAATCAGTTCCAGTTTACACTATTATAAAAGTGATCAATTAAAAAAGAAATTGAAAACAAGCATGCAAATCCTTACCTAGAATCTAAACAGTCTGGGGAAAGATACAGAGTCTTCAGAGTTTTATTTAAAATCAGTACATTTTCTTCTTGTAGAATAGTATTAACAAAAAGGCATCAAACCTCTTCATAGTGGGACTACCTGTCAAATTAACTTCACATGAATCTTTTCAATGCAACTTCTTGACAGCATTCTGCTTTCTAAAAACGTGACTACCTGTGCACCATCCCATTTCAACCGTCAGCCTATGCTCTCATCTTCATTTCCTTTCAAAAAAAGGAAAAGTCATGAACTAGACAAGATAAAAGGAGAGAGATATTTTACAACTTTCAAGGCAAATTATAGACCTTGGGGCAACTCATATGGCATTCCTGCCATCCCTGGAATCAATCTTCACTACATTACCTAAAAATGTATACATGCCATAGAAGGAATGAGACCAAAACAGCACACAGTACTACTCTAAGTGTGGTCTCACCAAGGCTGTGTGTAATGGTAGCAAGGCTTTCTGGCTCTTGTAATGGATGTCAAGATATCTTTTGCCTTCATAACTCACATTGCACCTACATGTTTGCTTTCTGTGACTGGTATACAAGAACATCCAGATCCATTTGGTGTAACAATACTTCCCAATCTATCACTATTTGAATAATAATCTGCCTTTGGGTTTCTACTAGAATGGACAACTTCACATTTATCTATATTATACTGCATCTGCTATACTTGCCTACTCATTCAACTTGAGCAAGTAATTTTGAAGCTTCTTTGCATTTTCCGCACACACAATTCCTTGTGATCAGCAAACTTCAAAATATTATATTAGGTTCCCTCATCCAAATCATTGATGTATATTGTGAACAGTTGGGGCTCCAAGCACTTATCCATACGATAACCCAATAGTCACTGCCTGTCACTCCAAAAAGTACCAATTTATTCCCATTTCTTATCTGTCAACCAATTCAGAATCCATGTACTTACATCACTGACTATCAGATGTATTTTCATTTTGCACATTACCCTCATGTAGGAGTTTATCAAAAGACCTTCCAAAATTCCAAATGCACCACATCCACTGATTCTCCTTTATGGATTCTACCAGTTTGCGGTGACTGAATATCCAACTCCAAATACCCACCGCTGATCTATTAAAGGTTCTATTAACAAAATGCATCATATAGATTTAAACTTAATTGACCCAACATCTACTGATGTTTGCAGAAGAGTTTCAAACTACAGCCTTACCTCATGACCCAAACTCTACAGGATGCGCATCAGGTTCAGGTACAAAAAGAAATAGTAGTTCCTTGGGCTCAGATTTAATTTTACATCCAGCAGACTTCTATTCCAAACTTGTACCATGCTTTACTTGTAGAAGTGTTTCCTAACTTCACTCATGAAAGACCTGGTTTCCCCAAATAATTTGTCTGCATCCATCTATCATTTTTCATTGATAATTTGAAAATTCCAATCAAATCACCTTGCAATCTAAATTCAAAGAAATACAAATAGTTTATGTAGTTCCTCCTTATAATTCAGCCACTGTACAAAACTAATCTTCCCAAGATGCAGCAGTCCAGAACTACTATTGGTATTCTATTATTATCCAAACTATTCTATCCTTTTTCATATTTGACCTCACATTTGTCTACAGTGTCATCAATTATCTAAACTTATGCCACTTTGCTTAACCCATGTCTCTCTAATGTACTTGTACTAAAATACAAGTCATAATGCTTTGCTACTGAACACAAAATAGAAGCCTGGACATATGATCGGGTGCACGTTGAAAAGTCTCATTGTAGCAACTGTGGGATACTTCAGTTGAGCAATTTTGGACTTCAGTACGTCTTTGACAAGGTCCAATGCATGGAACTGGTACAGAAGTTTAGTGCCCAAGGAATCAAAGGCTAAATTGACTTAGTAATAAAGGCACACGGTGATGGTGTGGGGCTGTTTTTGTGACTGGAACCAGTGCTGTACCACAAGGATTGATGCGGGGACCTTTACTGTTTGTGATAAACATTAGCGATTTGGATCTGAATGTAGGAGGTACGATTAGTAATTTTGTAGTTGACATAAAAAATGGTGCTTGATAGTGAGGAGGATAATCTTGGGCCACAGGGTGATATTAATGAGTTAGTAAAATAAGCAGAGCACTGGCAGATGGAATTTAATTCTGTTAAATGAGAGGTGATCCATTTTATGGGAACTAATAAGGGTAGGATACACATGTTGTATCATAGGACCTTAGGGAGTAGTGAGGAACAGAAATACCTTAGTGTCCAAGGTTTTCTGAAGGTGGCAGTACAGGTAGAGGAGGTGGTGAAAAAGGCATACAGAATACTTGCCTTATTAGCAAGCATCATGCGTGCCTGTATTCTATGACTAGAATACAAGAGCTGGTTGAGGCAAGTAGTCTCACAACATTTAAGTAGCATCCAGACAAGCACCTGAATCGCCATGGCATAGAAAGCTATTATGAATAAGACTTTGATAGTTGGCAATGGACACATTGGGCCAAAGGGCCTGGCTCTGTGCTTTGTAACTATATTTGTACAGAGACATGCCAATTTCACCGGAACAAATGAGACTGCAGATGCTGGAATCTGAAGCTACAAACAACCTGCTGGAGGAATTCAATGGGTCGAGCAGCATCTGCGGGAGGAAAGGAATTGTTGATGTTTTGGGTTGAAACCCTGCATCAGTACCTATTTCTTAATCTGATCCATGCAGATATCATATCATAAGGTAGGTGACAGCTAGGCTATTCAGCCTTTACTTGTGCAAACTACTTAAACTGCAGAAGATAAAACAAAAGAAATTGCAGTCATCCCTTCTTCAGTCCACACCCATTGATTGATCAGGAGACTAAATAAATTCGATTTGTCCCCTCTGACACTCACCAACTTTTACCAATTCACCATAGAAAGCATCCTATCTGGATGCATCATGGCTTGGTACGGCAACTGCTCTGCCCAGGACCTCAAGAATCGGCAGAGAGTTGTGGACACAGCCCAGCACATCACGGACACCAGCCTCCCCTCCTTGGACTCTCTTCTTTACCTTTCGTTGCCTTGGCAAAGCAGCCAGAATAATCAAACACCCCACCCACCCGGGTCATTCTCCCCTCTTCCATCGGGTAGAAGATACAGGAGCCTGAGGGCATGTACCACCAGACTTAAGGACAGCTTCTATCCCACTGTGGTAAGACTATTGAACTGTTCCCTGATATGATGAGATGGACTCTGACCTCACGATCTACCTTGTTGCACTGCACTCTCTGTAGCTGTGACACTTTACTCTGTACTGTTATTTTTACCTGTACTACATCAATGCACTCTGTACTAACTCAGTGTAACTGCACTGTGTAATGAATTGACCTGTACGATTGGTATGCAAGACAAGTTTTTCACTGTACCTCAGTACAAGTGACAATAATAAACTAATACCCAACCATTCACCTCCTTCAGCCCCGCCCCGGAACACCCGACCCCGCCCACAGACTGTCACGTGCCACCAGACCCCGCCCACATTCGCCGCCCCTCCCGCCACAGGCTCCGCCCTCCCTCCGCGGACCACGCCCCCTCGCCGGGCCTTCAGCCTCGGTGGGTTTTGAGGGAGCGCGGGCTGCTGGTTCCCGCCTCCCACCTTGAACTCGGACACGGTGATGCCGCGGTTGAATCTTTTCTCCGAGATGAACGAGGTCAGCGAGCTGCTAATCCGCACGTTCACCACCGCCGGCGACACCACTTGGTACGTGTCCGCCTCCATCTCCACCAGGCCCCGCTCGACACCGCGTGGGATCGGGCTCCGGCTCCGACCGCCGGTTCACGGCCCCTCGGCTTCGCGATGCGTCGGGCCCCCTGAGGAGGGCCGTCGGTTTGAAGCGGGCGGGGGGTGGCCGCTCCCAGCGCCGCTTTAAACCCGTGTGCCGTTGCTCGCGCGCAGACCGGCCGGCTTCTGGAATATTCCACCTCAACTCCGATCTCAGCGCTGATTGGCTGACCGGATGTCAGTGCCCGTGTCCCTCCGTCCAATCACAACACCGCCTCGGCTAAAGGGGCGGGAGTAGAAGGTAGGGGCCTCATTGGTGATGGGCCGGGCAGAGGGACAGGGGACTTTGAATAGGCAAGGATGGAGGGGGAATGGGAACAGGATGGGGTGGCAGGGTAGAAAATTAAACGGGATTAAGGAATGGAATTATTAACAGAAGGGGCAATAAGGTGAGAGCAAAGAAAGGTGGCAATTGGAGAGGGAATTTGCTCGGGTTCAGGTTTATTGTTGTCAATAGGCAGACATACACGGTATAAATGCCAATGAAAATTAGCTTTTGTTTTACAGCAGCAGCACAGTACATGACAAGTATTTAAGTTAACATAAATTATACATAACTTACATGTGTGCAAAAATAAACAACAAAATAAACATAACAATACATAACCCCTTCCACATATTTTAAATTCCTCCATATGCTTATCTGGTAATCTCTTGAATTTGACCAATGTACCTGCCTCCACCACCGCCCCAGGCAGCGCATTCCATGCCCCAACCACTCTCTGGGTAACAAACCTTCCCCTGGTATCTCCCTTGAACTTCCCACCCATTACTTTAAAGCCATGCCCTCTTGCATTGAGCATTGGTGCCCTGGGAAAGAGGGACTGGCTGTCTACTCTTATCTATTCCTCTTAATATTTTGTACACCTCTATCATGTCTCCCCTCATCCTCCTCCTCGCCAAAGAGTAAAGCCCTAGCTCCTTTAGTCTCTCCTCAAAATACATCCTCTCTAAACCAGGCAGCATCCAATCAAAGGAGGGACAGGACAAACACAGGAACTGTCAAACCAGGGACCGGATAAGCATGGGAGCTATCAAACTAGCCATGCAGCAAACATGGGAACAATGGAACCATGGCTGAGGTACTCACCTGGTGCACTCAAAATGGATAAACGTGGAGAACGTCATGTCTTAGGTGAGGTTTAAAGGTCGGCACAACATTGTGGGCCGAAGGGCCTGTATTGTGCTGTACCGTTCTATGATTCTATGAACACCAGTGCAAGACTGAGAGGGTGAAAAGAAATATAGTCCAAGATAGTTTTGGGGTTCCTCGGGTTGGTTCAAGAACCTGATGGCAGTGCAGAAGAGGCTGTTGTTGAACCTTGAGGAGACACAAGAGACTGCAGATGCTGGAATCTGGAGCAACACACAAAGTGCTGCCTGACCTGCTGAGTTCCTCCAGTACTTTGTGTGTTGAACCTTGAGGTGTGGGTCTTTAGGCTCCTATACCTGCTGGCTTGATGGCAGCAGCAAGAAAAGGGCATAGCCCAGATGGTGGGGGTCCCTGATGATGGATGTCGTCTTCCTGAGATATTGCCTCTTCTAGATGTCCTCGATGGTGGGGAGAGCTGTACCCCCAAGACCATAAGATATAGGAGCAGAATTAGGCCATTCGGCCTGTCGAGTCTGCTCCGCCATTCAATCATGGCTGATTGTTTTTTTCAACCCCATTCTCCTGCCTTCTCCCTGTAACCCTTAACTCCATTACTAATCATGAACTTATCAGTCTCTGCCTTAAATAGACCGAATGACTTGGCCTGCACACCCCTCTGTGGCAACGAACTCCACAGATTCACCACCCTCCGGCTGAAGAAATTCCTCCTCATCTCAGTTCTAAAGAGATGTCCCTTTAATCTGAGGCTGTGCCCAGATTCTAGGCTCTACTACTAATGGAAACATCCTCTCCATGTCCACTCAATTCAGGCCTTTCAGTATTCCGTAGGTTTCAATGAGATCCCACCACATCCTTCTGACCTCAATCAAGTACAGGCCCAGACACATCAAACGCTCCTCATACATTAGGCCTTTCATTCGCAGGATCATTCTCGTGAACGTCCTCTGGACCCTCTCCAGGGCCAGTATATCTTTCTTTAGATATGGGGCCCAAATGTACCCGTGATGGAACTGGCTGAGACCACTACTCTTTGTAACCTATTGCATTCCTGTGCCAGTCAGAATACTTTCCACTATACATCTGTAGAAGTTTTTCAGATATTCGTAGAAAATGGAGGTTGGGTAAAAAGCAAAGGAAAAGTGCTGGGGTTAAAGATGAGTGGTATAAGGGGGGGGGGGATTAAAAACAAAGGTGGACAAATGAGAGACACAAGAGACGGCAGATGCTGGAACCTCCAGCAACAAACAATCTGCTGGAGGAACTCAGTGGGTCGAGCAGCATCTGTGGGGGTAAATGAATTGTTGACGTTTCGGGTCAAAACCCTACATCTGGATCTGATGCAGGGAGAATTGAGAGCTGTGAAAGAAAGAGGCTGGTGAGGATCAGTGTGTGGGGAAATGGGGGAGGAGGAAACAAGCAGGTAATTGGGAAAGGGGAGGGCGGAGGTTTGTAATGAGGAAGAAGTGGATAAAGAAATGGCAAGTTGGTGAGAACTAGGAGTTCAAGGAGGTTGGGGAAGCAGAGGGTAATATTAGAGAGAAAGGGGAGGGAAAGTGTAGGTAAGACATGAGCAAAAGGGACTGAAAGCTTGAGGGAGGGGAATATATTTAAAGTTGGGCAATTTGTGATTAATATGTACAGTGGGAGTTGGACTGTACTTGCAGGTGTTGGGAAAGTTAAGCCATGGAATGGCAGTAAAATATTCTGATCTTATTGAAATCTAGTCGTAGTTGATCTGTAGGAAACACAAAAGCCTAGCAAGGTCCCACAGAGTGTGATGAAAGATTTGATTTAATATCTTATCTAAATAACAGCACCTTCAACAGCATAGGGAATCCCTAGATTTCTGTGCTTAGGTCTCCAGAATTGATCTTGAAGCCACAAACTTCGGACTCCATGGCGAGGGTGCTGCCCACCATAAGTGACACGAGGAATGGAAGGCAATTAGGCTTCAGTGGATGCTGGGGCTTTGATGTAGGAAATCACAGTTCTATTTCCACAAAAGGATGGCACAGTATTAGAATGAGATTGGGTCAGCTGACTTAACTTGGGAGCATCCAGGAAGCTGAGTGGTTTTGGCAGACCCCAGAATAGAATGGTACCTCCCAGTGAGTGGGAGTGTTCCTGTGCACTGGGTGGAAAGGGATCAGGGGTGAGTCATGGATTAATCAGTAACGTGCAGTAGGAGGTAGAGCCGCATCTGCAATATCCCACACTGCAGAGGAACTGAACATCTGATCTTTTTCATTCATTGTTTAGCAAATGTAGGACAAGAATTGAGAGGCAGACAAAAAAAATCCCAAATGCAAAATTATTCCCCATTAAACTATCATACAAACAAAGCTTCAGAGACATCTTGCCTATTACTTGGAAATCCAGTCTTGTGATCTGAACAATATTTGCTTTAATCATCAAACTAAAAATTGTCTTTATCAGTGGTTTGTATTTAAATACCACTTTTAACTTGGTGAAGCACGACAAGGTGTTCCCAACTTCCCACTACTTGCTGCCCTCTATGATTCATGTCTCCCCTCTCTTTCACACTCTACCTTATGCTTGTGTTTCTTTGCCACCCCAATGCCCCACGAGTCCCCTCCCCCACTCCTTGCCACAATTCCCCATGATTTGTCTCTCATTTTTCCTTACCATAGAACAGTACAGCACAATACAGGCCCTTCGGCCCACCATGTTGTGCTGACCTTTAAACCACACCTAAGACTATCTAACCCCTTCCTCCCACATATCCCCCTATTTTAAATTCCTGCATATGCTTATCTAACAATGAATTTGATCAACATACCTGCCTCCACCACTACCCCAGGCAGCGCATTCCATGCCCCAACCACTCTCTGGGTAAAACAGCTGGGAATGTTCTAATTCCATTTAGATAATGAGGAAATGCAACATACTGGTAACTTTCCAGAGAAATCCATGGGCAGAAAGCTGACCTGAATTTGCTCATAGAAACTTGGATCTAAAAAAAATGAATAGCTGCCCTTATATTTTTCCTTCAACCTGCCTGTGCCACATAACAGAGCCTTGTTTGAGATGGAAAAGTGAAATCTATTCATCACAATAAGCTTAGATATAGTAGAAAGGTAGCTAGCTTTGTGGAGAATCTCCAGCATGTAGCCAAAAAACCTCACTCAGTCATTAAAGTGAATTAATATGTACCTCCCTGCTATTAATTGTCAATAAGTGCACAATGGAGAGAGTTTAACTAGTGGCCCCTGGTTATCAAGAGGTGAGGCGATCAAGTGAGGCATGGGAGTTAAAGATGGATTCAGGGATAAACCCTTCCACTCCAAACCCAATTTGCCAGTTCCTTGGAGCAGGCAATTCGCAGATCAACTGATATATTTGGAGCCCCAAATCCGATGTTATGAAAAGTTCCTCATGGGAAAACCATCAAGCCATTCCACCATGACAAGTGAGTCAGGGGCGGTTCAGAGGAATTTTAATTTCCTTTGGATCAATGATGGTAGAGAGAAGCAGAAATGGAGGGAGAAATGCAAACTACACTTCAAAAGACCTCCTTTTGAGCGAGCACAAAATAACCTGAATTTGTTCACGTCAGACTTTCAGCAGTCAAGAATAATGAACAGAAAGTCAGCACTTCTGAGGAGGCAAAAGCAAACTAAGTTAGTGGCACGAAACAAATGTAGAAAGTTAGTCTTCCTGACCCTCAGTCCAATTACACTAAGCTTCTGAACTGTTTTCTCAGCAAATACTCAGCACCTACCGGTGTACCATGCTAGATTAGAAATAGTTCACTGTGTAAAAAAAAACTCCTCAGGCACTTCTGTCCTCTGGTTACCAACCTTTATTCCTTTATCCCTCTGGGACCAGTTTTCCATTCCATCAACTCTTCATGATTTTTAACAGCTCTAACAAATGGAGTCATATAGTCAGGAAATACAGAAACAGGCCCTTCAGCTCACCATGTCCATGCTGAACATCAGGTATCGATCTCTACTAATCCCATTTACCAATACATGGTCCATCGCCATCTATGCCTTGCGATTAAAGTGTGCACCCAGTTTCTTAAACGTAAGTGTATTCCAGATTCCAACCACTGTCTGGGTGAAAGGCTCTTTCTCAGATCCCACTTAAGCTACTTATCCCGCAAAACAACAAATTTCATGACATATGTCAGTGATAATAAATCTGATTCTGATCTTAAACCTATGGTCTCTAAAAGCTTCATAAGTGGCCCCCATAATTTTGCATAATCAGGTCTCCCTCAGCCTCCTCCGCTCCAAGGAAAACAAAACCAACCTCTCCAGTCCTTCTTCATAACTGAAACGTTCCATCCCAGGAAACATCTCAGTGAATCTCCTCTGCACCCTCTCCAATGCAATCACGTCCTTCCTATAGTGTGGTGACCAGAACTGTACACAGTTCTCCAGCTGTGGCCTAATCAGTGTTTGATAAAGTTGTACTATAACCTCCCTGCTGTTATATTCTAATGAAGATAAGTGTCTCTTATTCCTTCTTACCACGTTTTCTACCTAAGCTGCCATTTTCTGGGATCTATGGACTTGTACACCGAGATCCTCTGCTCCTAAATACTTCTCAAGACTCTAGGAGTCACTGTGTGTGTCCCACACTTATTAATCCTCCCAAAATTCCATCCTGTAGCCCATGGCTATCCAAACTATCAATAATATGACCAATTTTTATGCCATCTACAAACATATCCTACTCCTTACATTCATATTCAAATATTTACTGTATATAACATTAGGGCTCCCAGCATTGATCCCTGTGATACACCACTAGTCACTGGCTTCCAATCACAGAACAAACCTCCATAATGTACTGGTCCTATACAGGTCAAGGAAACAGGAGCCCATTGCGTTGCTTACGGTTAGTGTCTTTTAGTCGTGTTAACTGATAATGGTATCTAGAAATGGGAACAAGTAACAGTAACGGGATAATACTGTTGTAGAAATTTGGAATATTCCCTCCAAAAAAAAATGTTGAAGTTAGGAGTCATTTGAGATCAGTAGGTTTTCTTTCTTTTAGGCAAAGGTCTGAGGGAATATAGAATCATGGATCCTGGAGTTACAAGACAGATCAGCCATGATTTGACTGATGGCCTACTGGTCCAGAACTCAATCAAAATCTGTAAAACTAAAGCATTGTCTGGGGAGCTGGCATGTAAGAATTGTGGCTGTATGCCAAAGTATCAGAAATGTTAAGCATCAGGGACAAAGGTTTGCTCACGGTAAGGGTCATATGATTCAGAAAGTACAACATCAAGGCCACCTTGAGTGTTCATTCATGCAAAGTGCCCAGAGAACAGTAAACAGACAAAACTGCAACACATACACACAAGGTGGAGGCTAATTGCTGTGACACCTGGTACATTGATGTATCAACCCTACACACACCTTAATTGCAGGCGTTACTGGTTTGCTTACATTGTTAATGCGATAAAACAAACCCATCACTGTGTTCTAAATCTATATTTATTCTATGTACCTCAGGAAATTGTAACTAGTATCCCATGGAGCTTCTGAGCAACCAGAGGACAGACTCCTTCTGTTAATTGATTGCTAGCATGAAATTGGTACTAATCTCTTATGTTACTGTATACTTACTGTGTTGAATTTTAGTATTTGTAATCAAATTAAGATGAATGTGATTGACGTAATCCCTGCTCCCTCCACTGAAGAGGGAGCCCATGATCATATGTAGGATCAGCAAGAGTCCTGGGTGATGGGAGGGTGGCTTGGCTGGTAGATTCTATAAGGGCCTAAGTTTTGAAAGAGACTACTTTAAAATAAATTATTTTAGGGTCAAAATGTCAAATACTAGAGGGTGTGCATTTAAGGTGAGAGGAGGAAAGTTCAAAGGAGATGCACAAGGCAAGTTTGTTTATACATAGAGTGGTAGGTGCCTGGAATGTGCTGCCAAGGGTGGTGGAGGCAGATACAATAGAGGTGTTTTAGAGGCTCTTAGGTAGGCACAGGAATATGCAGAGAATGGAGGGATATGGACCATATGCAGGCAGAAGGGATTAGATGTCATTAGTTTTATTAGTTCAACACATCGTGGGCCAAAGGGCCTGTTCCTGTGCTGTACTGTTAATATGTGTGGAGGACTGTTGAAGCTTGCAGAGGGATATTGATAGGATGCAGAGCTGGGCTGACAAGTGGCATATGGAGTTCAGTCCAGAGAAGTGTGAAGTGGTACACTTTGGAAGGACAAACTCCAAGGTGGAGTACAAGGTTAATGGCAGGATTCTGGGTAGTGTGGAGGAGCAGAGAGATCTGGGGGTTCATATCCACAGATCACTGGAAGTTGCCACACAGGTGGATAGGGTAGTTAAGAAAGCTTATGGGATGTTAGCTTTCATAAGTCGTGGGATCGAGTTTAAGAGCCACGAGGTAATGATGCAGCTCTACAAAACTCTGGTTAGACCACACTTGAAGTACTGTGTCCAGTTCTGGTCACCTCGTTATAGGAAGGATGTGGAAGCATTGGAAAGGGTGCAGAGGAGATTTACCAGGATGCTGCCTGGATTGGGGAGTATGGATTATGAGGAAAGACTAAGGGATCTAGGGCTTTACTCTTTGGAGAGGAGGAGGATGAGGGGAGACATGATAGAGGTATACAAAATATTAAGAGGAATAGATAGACAGCCAGTGCCTCTTTCCCAGGGCACCAATGCTCAATATTTTAAAGCCATGCCCTCTTGTAATGGGTAGGAAGTTTAAGGGAGATATCAGAGGGAGGTTTTTCTCCCAGAGAGTGGTGCATGCAATGCGCTGCCTGGGGTAGTGGTGGAGGCAGATACGTTGGTCAAGTTCAAGAGACTGTTAGATAAGCATATGGAGGAATTTAAAATAGGGGGATATGTGGGAGGAAGGGGTTAGATAGTCTTAGGTGTGGTTTAAAGGTTGGCACAACATGGTGGGCTGAAGGGCCTGTATTGTGCTGTATTATTCTATGGTTATTCTATGAAATCTGTCTTTCACCAATTTTTGGTAACTACTTACATCCTGAAAGTTGACCATAACTTGACAAAAACTTGACAAACTGTGGGCTTGCTTGGATTCCCTCCAACCGGTGTTCCAGGTGCAGGACAAATAAATGCAGCTTCCATTCAGAGACCCTCACAATTACACTGCTCAAACCCAAGCCCAGGTGTGAGTGACAGTGCAACTCCTGTATCCCCTTTCGACACAGATGGAAGAAGAAAGGAAACAGAAATGAAAAGGTGAATAAAAGCAGATGAGGTAAAAGAGAGAAAAGTGAGAAATGGGATGGGTAATGTAGGGAAAGAACAGTTCAAATAGGAACACCTTCCATTAGATCTTGCTGATCTATGTCTCAATTACATTTATCTAACAATGCTTCATATTCCTTGTTTTGTACCATGGCTAAAAAAAAAGTCTTGAAAATTTAATTGTCTCAACGTCCAATCTATTGAGGAGCCCATTCCAGATTAAAAAGGTTTCCCAATCCTAAATAGTCTTGCTACAAAGGGCATAATTTTAACACTAAGCTCCATAGTCACAGATTCCTATAAGTGGAAATAATTTCTACCCTATTGAATCCCTTTATTATTTCATACATTAGATCATCCCTCAACCTACTGAACTCAAGAGAACGCAAACCTTAAAGACACCTTTGTCTTGTACTATAATTCTTCAAACTAGGGTACAGGTCTGGTGAATCCAATGCAGCTCCTACATTGCTTAGTAAAATATGTGGTCATCTTTAAGGTGCGGCAGGCCAGGACAGATCAGAAACAGTGCATGTGTCCACCCTCGTGCAATTTTCTTCCAACTGAGTTTTCAAGATAGTTCCAAAATGTTCCTCAAACCAAATTTGAGCTTATCCATAAACTGATGCTATGACTAAAGAACAGCAAATGTACAAGCAACCCCTCCTGGGAAATTAAGGATGTGTCAAGGGCCACAATGTGCCTGTGACCACTGCCAAGAGCATGACATAAGGGAGCACATGACAACTCAAGTGTTCCACATTTGGTGGGATCACAGCTGACACTTACCACCACTGTCCATGTATCCCTATTTCTTGTTTGCTCAGTGTCCAGTTGGTTGATCTCAACCTTCAATATACTTGACAGCAATTTGAGAGGCTCCCAGTCCTCTGAGTGAAGACATTTCTGCCCAGTCCCAAATAAACACAAAATGTTAGTAATGAAAACAAAGTGCTGAAAACACTCAGCAGGTCAGGCCGGGTTCTGTGTGGGCAGAAGCAGTTAACTTTCCATCAGAATTGGAAGAAGGAAGCAAGTGTTTTACATCGCAGAGAGGGAGAGGGGTAGAGAGAACAAAAGTAATGTCTGTGATAGGGTGTCCTTTCTGTTCTGTTGTTTTTATTTCAGATTTCCAGCATCTCCAGTTTTTAGATTTTCAACAAAAAGTTAATGTTGCTGAAAGAGCATATCGTCTCTCTCCCACTCCATTACACTTGGCTTTCATTCCAGTGGGTGGAACAAGTCAAGAAATGCAACGTTACTGTATTAGAAACATATTTTAAATATTTTAATAAAGGTGAAACCAGTCATTTGTTATCTTTTTGCAAATCACTGCATGTACAATATTTATAGCCAGAGGTAATGGCACCGTGAACTTCATTACAATTCAGTCATGTAGAATTTGATCAAGTGCAAATAAAAAGGTGACCATCAACTCTACATTGCTCATTCCCCAAACAGTGGCAAAAGCATATTGCTCTGTTAAGCCTTCTATTGCTCATGTTTATTCCACACCCGATCAGAGATGAACATTTCCAAAAATTAGGACTTGTTTTCGATCAAAACCTATTCCTGACACTCGTGGGATATGTATTGCTCAGTGCTCACATTCGAGACTGCAATGAGAATTACACAGACTGCCTGTCCTCAGTTAGTTTCTTTGAATCTTTGTCTATTTGCACAATATATAATAATCTATTTGTAGTAAGACACTGATAAAGCTCCTGATTTTGCTCTCTGGGTTACAATTTAACTGTACAGTTTCATAAATTAGAAGTGATCTGAGGTTCAAATCCACGGCAGGATTTAGTGTTGAACATATTAATAAATAAAGGAGTCCATTTCGGCTCGTGACTGGTCAGCTTGGGCATTCCTTATCCAAGAACTGGGACCACTGATGCAGTAGCAGCTCTGACAGACAACGGGCAAATGCCTAGATACTGGCAGAGCCCTGGCAGCACACAACTGACTGTACTTCCACAGCAGACTCCAACTACACCACAGTCCCACTCGGTGAATTAGCTTGATTCTGTGCCGACAGTAAACCCTGGAACAAAATATACAGAGGTTACCACAACTCAACAGATAAAGGTGGAAGGGAGGGGTGCATATCTTAAAATTAGAGTTATTCCACAAAACACTTCATCCAGAGCGACTGAAATCTGGAACTCTTCCCGCCAAATAAGTTATAGCAACCAGGATTCTGTTGAAAATTAGAAAAAAGGAAGTTGATTGATTTTTGTGAGGAAGGGTTACCAAGAATTAGAACAACAGCAACTATTAATCCAGATTAGTCCTGAATGGTGGAAATGGCTTGAGGAAATGAGTAGCTCTCTGTTCCTATGTCTCCAGACAAACCTCACACACTCAACACTAAGGGCCATACAGCTTCAGCAAAGTGTCACATCACTGCAGGAGAATGTTTATAGCTCATCTCTGCCTAAATCCACAAGTCTGGAAGGTTTTTCTAAATTCAACTCAAAATTCTCTTCCAAATTTTCTTAACTCAAAATTCTCTGTCATGCTCCCTAGGTACATACCTGTGAAAAGACAATGTTGCCTTAAGTAATCTATTTAATCACAGAGCCCCTGTTGAAAGGTTAATTTAAAAAAATTATTTAATACAGTAACTAAGGAAGAACAGTTTCCACTGACAAGATGGTCAGTGACCAGAGTGTACTGGTTTAAGATAATTGCCGAAGGAAACAGTAACAGACAGGAAAATTTTTTTCCAGAAGACATCTAGGCTCACCTGAAAAGGAAATTAAATGGCTATGGGCGAAAAGAAGGGGAGTACAACTAATCGGAAGCTCCTTCAACAAGATACCATAGGCAGGATGAGCCAAAAGGCTTCTTCAGTTCTCTAATCACCAACACATGCCACAGGGAGTACAAAGAGCGCTTACAAAGAGAACAGGTGTAGCTCTGGCCCATTCATCCACCACTGACATTATCTCAAAAATAAATCAGATGGAAGATAATTAGCAGAGTATGACTGGGGAGTTCAGCTTGGAAAATCTAATTGGCTCACAACATCTAATGCTGGTTGTTAGGAAGGAAAAGTTACAAACAACCACCGCCTGTTTTATGGAGTAAATGCCATCTTCATGTTGAAGAGTCCAGTGGTCCCAAATGCTTTCCAAAAGTCTGAATGAAAAATAGTGAAAACTATGACTGTACCCTTTCAAACTGAGATATTAAAAGGTCACACATTGTAGTGGAACAAATGGACAATCCCACTTAACGTTCTTTATCTTGCTAGGAATGTCCCAGTTCAAAGGTAGTAAATAAAGATATTCAAGTTAAGAATATAACAGTATCACGTCTCTAAAACACACATTGATTCTATATTAAAATTACTTTAATGTACCACTGCGGCCAATCCTTAGTCATTGAGCCATAGATAGATAGAGCATAGAAGCAGGATCTTCGGCTCACCGAGTCCACACCAACCATCAATCATTTACATTCTCACCAATTTCCCCCCACCGCCTTCCAATTCTACAACTCACCTACACACTAGGGGCAATCTACAGCAGCCAATTAACCTACCAACCAGCACGTCTTTGGGATGTGGGAGGAACCCGGAGCACGCAGGGGAAACCCACGCCGTCACAGGGAGAACATGCAAACTCTATACAGACAGCACCGGAGATCATGGACAGAACCCAAGTCACTGGACCTGAGAGGCAGCACCTCTACTAGCTGTGCCACCTGTACACAGACTTCCCATGTTGTTTTAGTGGTTAAAAGTTACTCTGCTACTGACGCCCCCCACCCCCCCCCCCCCCCCCCCCCCCCCCCCCCCCAATAGGATCGAGATCTAAACGGGAAGATGACACCAACCACAACACAATCAGGAACACCACAAACTGTCATCACAGACCTGCATTAGGGAATGTGGGAAATCCTGCTCCTGCTCAGAGGCAACACATGGTAGGGAGGCTGGGAGAATGAACGAGAAAATCCGCCGTGACGGGGAGAGTTGTTCAGATGGTGAAAAATTAAGAGGTTCATGCCCCAGAGATGGGAGGCAGGGAGTGGAGGAATTTCATGAGGAAGACATCTAGGAAAGAGGCCAGAGGAAAAACTGATTAATGGGAAAGATCCTAAGGAGAGGTGGCTGATGCAGACAGGCATGGATGAGGTGAGGTTTGGCGATAAGAGGCAAATAGTAACTTCAATGAGAACTGTGCCCAAGTAACTAAGCCACACTACCCACAAATGATGCAACTTTAATGCCCAACCAGGGCCTAGTTAAGTTATACCTAGGTTACCCATCAAATCCTGGGGATGGTAGAGAAATGCCAGCTAGGCCACCTGCCCGGACAGTCATTGCTGGCAAGAGTTTGCAAGGAAGCTGGCAAGGAGAGTGATTAGGGTTAGATGCATTACTTCTAAAGAATGTGCCTGCAACTCGCATCGTTTTTCCCCTCTGGGTGAAATATTATAAGGATACCGGTGACCAATCCTGGATATCACACCCATTGAAGGATGTGGTGGTGTTGGAAAGAGTGCAATTTTAGCTTGACTCCAAAGTTAAAGCTAAATGGTGATCGTTTGCAGAGGTATGTAGATTCTTAGCTATTAAAGGAATCTAGGGATATGGCGTTAGGCAGGAAAGTGGCAGTGAGGGAAAAAGGTCAGCCTTGATCTTATTGAACTGTGGAGCAGGCATGAGAGACCAAATGGCCTACTCCTATGTCTCATATTCTTAATAAAAGTGGAGAAGTTATGTGAACTTGCTTGTATTCCAACAATTTAGAAGGTTAAGGGGTGGTTTAATTGGTAACACAGGGACCTGATGAATTAGATTGCTTGGGGAATCTAGACCAGAAAGTTAGGACATACTTTTGCACACAAAAGATGGCAAAGTTTTAATAGCTCTTATTTGAAAGGATGAACTGATGTGAGATCATCTGTTGATTTCAAGTTTGAGATTGATAGATTTTTGTTAATCAAATGTAATAAGTATCATGAGGCAATGGCAGTTTGGATTTAGATCACAAATAAAATTAGGTAATGACTGGAGCAAGAGAACATTAGAAGGGTCAAAAACAAGGGTCACTGTCTTCATGAGAGATGGAGAGAGAGAAACAGCAAAGAAAAATGCCCAAGTAATTGATCAGATGCAAGAAGGAAACAGATCCAGGTACATTATAGTTCAGAACAGAAACCCACTGCCTCTGTCAAGATATTTCTGCACAATCTTAGGTGCACAACATCTTGAACTTAAAATGTCTTAAACATAACAAAACGTATCAAAGTGCATCACAAGAGCATTATCAGACAAAATCTGACACTAAGCCACATAAGAGGATATTAGGACCAAAAGCTTAAACACAGGTAATTGAAAGAGTCTAAAGGATGGTTTAGGGATGGAATTAAAGTCTGGCAGTGGAAATCCTGGCCGTCAATGGAGGAACCAACACTGGAGCGGCCCAGAGACCCAAGGATGGTAGAGCTGAAGGAAGTTCCAAAGATCTGCACCACTTTTCCCTTGGCTCTGTAGAACTCTTACAGAATGTCGATAAGCCATTCATACACACTTTGCAACTGTAATCAATTGACCGATTAAGTACAGTATCTACATTAACTTGCATTTATACAAGAAATTACATATTCCGCCACCTCAGAACATCCCACAGTGCTTTGTGATGTTGAAGTGTAGTCACTTGTAATGTTGCACCCTTAACATCACAAAATGTTCCACTCCGCCTCATAGGGTCACTGCCCGCCAAAGACAACACTGTGCCTCGTGAGGAGATATTGGGCTTGGTCAAGGGGGAAGCTTTTAAGCAGCATTCTAAAAGGAGGAGCATGAAGGAATTCCGTGCCTTTGTCCTTGGCGGCTGATGGCACGTCCACCAATGGTGGGGTGAATAAATTCAGGGGCGCATAAGGAAACAGTATTGGAGCACACACATCTCAGAATGGTTCTAAGGCAGGAGGAGGTGACAGAGATTACGTCTCTGATCTGTCCCCGTGCCTCCTATACTCACCACTTTACCTGGCCGTGCCCACGTGCAAATGAAGCCTTCTTGGCAGGCAGTGACTATGCAGTCTTCCAAGAATATCAACACTGTTAGTCTCTCATGTGCAATCTTTTTACACACTAGAGGCTCCAGCAAGGGCACCTCATCCATGCGGGGACACAAAGTGGTTCCCAAAGTCTTTGCCGGATCAGCTTTGTTCCTCGTAACCATGTGCAGCTTGTCGTTGCTCTTGCTGATGACGTGCCCGATGCTGTGGTTCCGTTTGTGGTCCTTCTCCGCACTCTTATCCTTGCGCTCGTGGTGAGCCAGCGTGGCAAACTTGCTGATGCTAAAGGGGATGCCCCCGTCCCCATGGGCCTTGCTGTTGGCATTTGTCACTGCCGGGTGCGGCAGGCTGTTCGAGCGGGAGAGCGAGTGCGGGACAGAGTTGGCGGTGCCAGCCTCCAGTACGAGGCCGCTGGTGAGGCTTCCGCCGCTGAGGGAGCCAGGGACCGCGGTATTCACCACGTTCGTGTGCGTCCGAGCCCGCGAGAGGGGCTGGTGGGGGAAAAGGATGTCTTCCGTCAAATCCCACAGGCAAAACTGAGTGTCCTGGCCCACGGAGCCAAAACGGTAGGTCACGCTGGTTCCCCGTCCATCCGTGGAATTGTGCTTGGAGAGTCTGGATAAAGTGCTGTTCGTGCGATTGCGGGCAAGTGGAGCGTGCTCCTGAAAGTCCTCATCGCTGCCACTGAACTCAGGTGGGTCCCCTTCGTCCACGCAACTCGTGTAAGGGTCAAAGGCCACCACGCTGACCCAGGACTTGTGACCGTGACCCCGCGCGATCACCCGGCAGTCCCAGAAGGACCAGACTGTCACCAGGTCATCCTCACCCCCCGTCACGATGTAGCGGCCATCCGGGCTCCAGCACACGCACAGCAAGCCCCCAAAGTAGCTCTTCATCACACCGTACAGCTCCATTGAATCGAAGTGGAAGACCCGCAGGCTGCCGTCCTGGCTGGCGCACGCCACGTGCTTGCCGTCGGGGGCGAAGGCGAACTCGTGCAGCGCGCCCTCGCCCACCGACCACTTCAGCAGCGGGTTGCGGCTGGACTTGCTTTTGCAGGTGTACACAGCGAAGCCAGGCCCCTGCTTCAGTGGCTGATAGTGGGGGGCGGTGGTGCCGCATGGATGGTCCACGTTGTAGAGGTAGAGGTTGCCGCTGGTGTGGGCGACCAGGAAGAGGCTCTCAGACTCTGGCATCCACTTTAGGCAGGTTACCTTGGTCTTGTCGATGAACCTCTGCACCGAGAAAAGAAGACATTGTGAAACTCTAAAAGGCAGGAAACTAGCCGCACCAAAGAGTTGAGGTCCCTACACATCTCCCATGGGGTAGCTCTGTTTTATTGGTCACTATCTGAGGAAATTCCCAAAACGTGGTGAACTATTCCCCAAAATACAGCCAAGTGAATCCTGACTTTTAGGCAAATAACAGCAAATGTACTTAGGCAAACTCTCCCCACTGATCATACTTGGATGAATTTCAAGAACACGATTCAAGGCGGTAGTCATTGAGAGTTTAACCCAGAATACAAATAGAGTCATAGAATCACATAGAACAGAACAGGCCCTTCAGCCCACCATGTCCATGCTGACCATCGTACCCATCTTTACTAATCACATTTACCAGCACTTGGTCCATGGATCTATGGATTTGTACACTAACGTCCCTTTATTCCTCTTTACTTCCTAGGGCCCTACTATTTATGATAGATATTCTACTCTCATTATACCTTCCAAAATACATCACCTCTCACTTACCGGGATTGAATTCCATCTGCCATTGGATCCCATGGGCTCTAATGTCTTGGACCAGCCTTCCATGTGGGTCCACGTCAAAGGCCGTACAGAAATCCATGCAGACTACATCAACCGCACAGTCCTCATCAATAGACTTTGCTACTTTTCCGAAAAACTCAATTAGTCAGACAGGACCTCCTCCCAACAAATCCCTGCCTTTCCAGGTCTAGGTTAATTCTGTCCCTCGGAATTCTTTTCCAATTATTTCCCTACCACTGACGTCAGACTTTCAGGTCTGTAATTACTTGGTTTATCCCTGCTGCCCTCCTTGAATTAAAGAACCACATTTGCTGTCATGTGTCACCTCACTTGTGGCCAACAATCTCCCCCCTTGCCTACCACGGAAGCCCGGTCTATGACTCTTCAGACCCTGTGGCTATACCTGCCTATATGCCCGCTAAGTCATCTAATACGCCCTCCTTTTTAATGATAACATGCTCCAGAATATCCCTGCCCTTCTCTCTGAGATCTGCAACTGAAATGGTTTTTTCCTTGGCGAATACAGATAATTATTCTTTTAATACCTCACCAAATCCTCTGGCTCTATGCACAGATTGCTGATTTGATACCCAATGGGCCCTACCCTTTCCCTGGACGCCCTCATTATACTGAGAAAATGCCTTGGGATTGTCCCTAATTTTGTCTGCCAATTTCTCCTAACTTCTTTCTTCAAGTATCCCCTACACATTCTACACTCCCGAAGAGCCTCGCCTGTTTTCAGTTCTAAGATCTCATGCAACTCTCTAATTCAGGAAGAAATAATTTCCAACAAATTTCAAAATATGTAACAAAAAAATGGCACATTTGGCAAATCGCACACAGTAACCGCCCCCCCACCCCCCCGGCAAATGAAATATCGGGCTTGTAGCTCAGCTAAATGCTGGGCTGAAAACGAGACGATGTCTGACATCCCACGTGCCCTTAATTCTGTGAGGTGCTTGCAAGAACAAGTTCTTTTAAAAATAAGTGAGAGGGACTCCAATAGATACAAGGACTGGCTGACAAATGGAAATAGGAGTGGGCAGGGGATGAAAATAACTGCACTGGAACGGAATCAATAGAAGCCTGCCCCATCTGGTTGTAAATCACAGCCGAACCTCAAAAAAGTACAATTACGCTACCTCTTCATTGAACAATTTGCTGGTTTCCTTCTTGATCGGATCCAGATACTGGACTTGACCTGCGGAGAAGCCAACTACAAGCGAGACGCTGTCGGGTGTGGCAGTAAACTGGTTAAAATCGTGGCAGGTGGGCTGTGTCCCTTTGTATATACGCTTGTCAATGGGTTTACTTAGATCTGCTGCCTAAGGAGAACACAGAAAACTTACTTTCAGTCAAGGCAGTGCTGTATCTCAGTGCAAGCAATTAAACCAGCTGCCACTTTATGACTTTTAATCAGTAGACTGCAAGGTCGGAACTTGAAATTATAAACGAGTAAAGTGTGTGGTTATGTTTTAACAAATCTATTTTAAAACTGAGAAACTGTATAACCTGTTTGCCTTCAAAACTCCAACCACATTTTGAACATTGGAACACAATTAGGCCTTCCAGCCCATTAAGCCCATCAACATTCAATTGCCAATCATATCTTTACCAATTGAAACCCTTCCAACCAGCCATTTTAATCCAGTTTTCACTCCACAGTGCTTTTGTACTCAGATTATTCTGCATTTACCCCTCCTCCAGACCCTTCTTCCCTACTGACACCTCCTTTCACTTTTGTTATTTAATGCCTCCTGTTGGCTCCCTCGGAATCTCACCGAGCAATTAATTCCACAATCCAAAGCACAGCCACCCTTTCAAGGTTCAAACCCACTTGTGGGATCAGGTGTTTCCCTCACCTCCTGCACCTTAACCAACGCTTCCATCCAGAGTCAACTGCCAGCAGCAGATGTGCCCAGGACCACCAGACCCCAAACTTGGAGAGCACCCCCTACTTAATCTCAACACAACTTTTTTATTTTTAAAATATAAATTCATTTTCCAGATCTGCAAGTGTCATGTACTGTGCTGCTGCTGCAAGAAGCTGATTTTCAAGGCATTTAGACCCCCTGTGCCTCCGACAACAACAAACTTGAACAGCGTTTGCTGCCTGAACCTAACTGCCCTTGACAAGGTTGTGGTAACCTCCTGTTCCCCCCCCCCCCCCCCCCCCCCCCCACCAAATCCTCACGGACCGCATCACAATCCTTGGAGACACAAGGGGCTGGGATCTGGAGCAACGTGCCGACTGCCGGAGGGACTCGGTGGGTCAGGGAGCGTCTGCAGGGGGACGTTTCGGGCCGGGACCCCGCATCAGGGCAGAGGGTCCAACCCCCGAACCCTGGACACCCAGCTGGGTTCCCCGTTCCCTCTCGGTACCTGACCCCCATCTCCGACTGTCTGGACCCAGCCCAGCGCCGTCTGATCTCAGCCTCCAGCCCCGGCCTCGGCCTGACAGCGGGGGAAGGGGGGGGGGAACGGGGCCCGGTTCCCCGGGGGTCAGTGGGGCGGGGAAAGGGCGGGGGGACGGGGCTCGGTTCCCCGGGGGTCAGTGGGGCGGGGAAAGGGCGGGGGGACGGGGCTCGGTTCCCCGGGGGTCAGTGAGCCCAGGCCCGGCCCCATCCCCCGGCCAGCCCGGGGCTCCCCGCCCGCCTCACCTTCCTGGGGCCCCGGTACAGGTAGAGGTAGAGCTCCCGGCCCACATTGAAGCAGATGCGGTCGCCGCTGCCGCTCTGGTCCCGCACGTTGACCATGGACACCCGCACCGGGTTGGTGCCCTGGGTGGCGCTGAGGGGCACCCGGTTCGGGCGGCTGTACTCCGACAGGCTCAGCAGCTTGTAGGCGCCCTCCCGGGTCCGGAACTGCGACTTGATCTCGTTCAGCTCCTTCCCCCCGCCCTCAGCCGCCATCTTCAGCCCGAGCCGCAAAACAGCGGCTGCCCTTCGCACCCCCGCCCGGCCGCCCGGCCTCCGCCCGCAGCGCCGCCTCCCGCCCGGCCTCCGCCCGCAGCGCCGCCTCCCGCCCGGCCGCCCGGCCTCCGCCCGCAGCGCCGCCTCCCGCCCGGCCTCCGCCCGCAGCGCCGCCTCCCGCCCGGCCGCCCGGCCTCCGCCCGCAGCGCCGCCTCCCGCCCGGCCGCCCGGCCTCCGCCCGCAGCGCCGCCTCCCGCCCGGCCGCCCGGCCTCCGCCCGCCCCACCCCGTTTCTCCGTCCGCAGAGGCTGTCCGACCCGCTGGGCGTTTCCAGCCTTTACCACGAAACAGGCCATTCGGCCCTTTTGACCTGTGTGCTGCCCTCCAATCCCCCCACAGCCCTCCACCCCTTCTATCCCCCTCACTGCCCTCCATCCCCTTCCACCCCCACCACTGCCCCCCACCCCCTCCATCCCCACCACTGCCCCCCACCCCACTACTGCCCTCCACCCCTTCCATCCCCCCCACAGCCCCCACCCCCCTCCTGCCCTCCATCTCCTTCCACCCCACCACTGCCCTCCATCCCCCTCCACAGCCCTCCACCCCTTCCATCCCCCCACTGCCCTCCATCCCCTTCCATCCCCCCCACTGCCCTCCATCCCCTTCCACCCCCACTACTGCCCTCCACCCCCTCCACTGCCCTCCACCCCCACCACTGCCCCCCACTGCCCTCCATCCCCCTCCACCTCCACCACTGCCCTCCACCCCCTCCATCCCCACCACTGCCTCCCACTGCCCTCCACCCCCCTACTGCCCTCCACCCCCTCCACTGCCCTCCACTCCCTTCCATCCCCCCCCACAGCCCTCCACCCCCCTCCTGCCCTCCATCTCCCTCCCCACTGCCCTCCATTTTGCCCTCCTGCCCTCTTCATCTCTTCCGAGGCAGTCCCTCAGATGGAGGGTAATTTGCTTCCATTCCCGTTCTGACAAGTCAGTGGGGGATAAAATAAAAAATGAAAATACTCTGCACCTCTGGGAATCTGAAACAAAACATAAACCTGCTGGAAAGGCAGGAAGTCGGGCAGCATCTATGGACAGAGAAACAGTTAACCTTTCAGGTTTGGGACCCGTGGCCAGATACGGGGAAGAGGTACAACAAATGTAACTTTAAGTTGAAGTGAAGCTGATAGAGGAAGGGTAAGGAGAAAGGGACAATCACAGCTGGAAGACTATCACTTTGATGTGCTCAAAGTCCTCTTGAAGGATTGCAACATGCACACTGCTGGGATATCTGTTGCAGATTATGCTTCTTTGCCTGTGTTTGAGTTGCTAATTGTGGTGCCCCTGGGACATGCCCAGCAGGCAGGCTGTAGCAATGGAGAGAGGACAATGAGGCCAAAATCACAGATGGATGACTGGCAGAAATGGCCAGTTCTGATACAGAAAGAGAGGGTTAAGTACACTTGTGTAATTGTTTGAGGGATTTTCAGACTCCTCCACAGATGGGGCAGGAGATACTTGATGGTGTGGGAGGGTTGGATGGTTTGTGAGGTGGTGCCACTTACACTGAGCTGTATGTTCCCTGGTGCCGAATTCACGGATCATGGCACCATTCCTACTCCAACACCAAAAGAACTGGAGGAACTCAGCGGGTCCGGCAGCTTCTATGGAGGGACATAGACAGTCAACGTTTCGGGTTGAGACTCATCAGATTGGACTGGGCTTGAATCTTTTCCTCTAGCACCCAGTAATATCTTCCCATTACCAGAGCACGGAATGGAACATCCTTTTGAGAAGTCTGGTGTTGGGAATGCAATCAACATAGAGTCATACAGCATGGAAACTGGCCCTTCAGCCCAACTGGCACATGCTGACTGTGTTGCCCAGCGAGCTAGTCCCATCTGCCCACATTTGGCCCATAGCTCTCCAAACCTTGCCTATCCATGGACTTATCTAAATGGCTTTTTAATTTTGCTAATGTGCCCGCCTCGACCACTATTTCTGGTAGCTCATTCCAAATACACACCACCCTTTGCGTGAAGTCCTAGTCCTTGTAGCTCAGGCCCCCAAGTCCAGGCAACACCCTGGTAAATCTTTTCTGCGCTCTTTCTAGTTAATAACATCTTTCCTGTAACAGGGTGACCAAAACTGTCCACAACACTCCAAGTGCGGCCTCACCAACATCTTATATAACTGCAACATAACATCCCAACTCCTATACTCACATAGCTGACAGGGTGTAAATAGGGCCTCACTGCTGGGAGAGGATCACGACATTACCTTGCTCATCCTTCCAGTGGATCTGGAGGACTTTGCAGAGATGGTATCGGTGCTGTTCACTGGAGCCTTAAAGTGCCTGCTCTCGACAGTGCTAAACTGCTGCTGGAACACCAGTTGTTTCAGCCAGCTTTGAGATCTTGATCTTCCAACAGTCTTTTCCTCAGACGGTCAAAGGCTGCACTGCTGTACCCAGGGCAATAGTGAATTTCATCAACATGCCTTCGCTGAGAGGTGACTCCGAAAATATGATTTTACTCGGTCTCAATGTGATGGAGGGGATCAATGTTGCACAGCAGAGGCAGATTGGTAGACAACCATTGTTTTATGGGTGTGAGTCCAATGCTTCAGAGAATGATTCAACTACACCTTGGAACTTGCCCTCCAAGCAATCCTCTTTAACTAACAGCTGACTGATAAAGATACAAGGTGCCTTCAGGTCCTCGCACACGTTTCTAGTGTATGGACCTCAGTTCAGGTGTCACAGTGCAAGGCAGGGTTAAAAGTTCAAAAAAAATGTAAAGATTTTCAATATCACAAGAAGATGACATACTCAAAAATGCAAAAGTTTACAGATTTAATCTAGCTTGGAACAACGTTAGAAAGATATGTTAGCACTTCATGGTAGAATTAACACATCAATATTACTATTAAAATGTATTAGTGTAGGTTGCCTACTGGATCACCAGCACTAAGGCCACAATGTCGGCAGGCTACTAATTTCCATGGGTTTTATTCCAGAAATA
Source organism: Pristis pectinata (assembly GCF_009764475.1). Lineage (NCBI taxonomy): Eukaryota > Metazoa > Chordata > Chondrichthyes > Rhinopristiformes > Pristidae > Pristis > Pristis pectinata. Next base: position 11,100,992 of record NC_067439.1, on the reverse strand, counting down.
GGGAATGTCACAGGGAACAGAGGTGCGGTAGGAATGCATCAGAGAGTTTAACAAGCGGCTTCATCTGGGAATGCTGGGGTCACGCTGAATCACAATCCCACAGCTCGGTGGGAAAGATGGGATTTGATGGGCAAAAAGTTCCTCATGGACACGGTGGGCCGGAGGGGCCATTTCTGTGCTGTAAGGCTCTCTCGACTCTGAGCTTTTCCTGCAGTCCAGTATTCGACGGGAGTTACTGCAAGGCATGGACCCTCGCTGCAAACAGCAGCACTTGCTTCTTCAACTCTTGGTTCAGTTCAGACTGTGACGCACGGGGATGCTTCTTCACAAATTCTGCAATGCCAAGGATGCATTGTTTCTACGGAGGTGAACGGAATGCAGTTATTTCCTGGCAGTGGCAGATTTCATGAATGTTTTCTAACACCAAGGATTTAGAAAGCACCACCGAGATAACACTCCCCATCCATCATCCTTTGGGGACCAATGGATACTTCTGGTTGGGTAAGGAAGGGGCAGCCCTGGTTCAATGGTAGCACCTTGGACTTCAGAAGGTTAAGTTACAGAGTCATACAGCACAGAAGCAGGCCCTTCAGCCCAACCGGTCCCTGCCGACCAAGATTCCCATCTAAGCTAGTCCCATTTGGCCCATGTCCCTCTACACTTTTCCTATCCATGAATCTGTCAAAGTACCTTTTAAATCTTGCTAATGTACCTGCCTCAACCACTTCCTCTGGCAGCTCGTTCCATATACCGACCACCCTCTGGGTGAAAAAGTTTGCCCTCGGGTTTCTGTTAAATCTCTCCCCCCTCACCTTAAACCTATGCCCTCTAGTTCTTGGTTCCCCAACTCTGGGAAAAAGACTGTGTGCGTCGAGCCTTTTGACGCCCCCTTACTTTGAGTTACCTTTTTAGTTAGAATCACTGAAGTCAGCTGGTTTACACTTTTAAGGCATGAATTGGAGGTGGCCCTTCCCATCCAGGAGCTCCCTCTGCCCATCCCATCAAACACTCCCCAGGGTAACTGCGGCATGATTTACATACAGAGCAGGCAGGCTGAGGGGGTGACCCGAAGGAAGTATGTAAGATTATGAGAGGCAGAGATAGGGTGGATTGTAAAAACCTTTTTCCCACGGCAAGGAGATTAAAAACTTGAGCACAGGTTTATGGTGTGAGCAAGGAGTTTTAAAGAGGATCTGAGGGATAAGTTTTTGTTTTTTTTTACACAGAGTGGATGATATCTGGAAGGTGTGGCCAGAGGTGGTAGTGGAATCAGACACAATCACTGCAGTTGATACGCTTAGATTTAGATTTAGAAGGATACAGTCCTAATCCAGGCAAATTGGATTACTGTAGGTGGACAAAAGGTTGACATGGACGTGACGAGATGAAGGGGTGTTTCTGTGCTGTACGAGTCTATGATTCAATGCACTCTCCAACACTGCCCCTGTGTAGGATTCGACAGAGAGTAAAGGTCATCTACGATGTCCCATCACACACTGTCAGGGGACAGCACAGGCTTGAAAAATATGGATTAGATGCCTATTAAAGCTCCTGCTACATAGTTCTAACAAATTTTCCCAAGGATTTTTGCCACTGCCCCCCCCAGGAATTTTGTATCATTAGGCTCTTCTCATGATATTACTGTACCCACTCAGAGCCATCCGTTTGAGTCTCACCTTGTGGACCCTGGTTCACATTTGTTTTGTCAGCAACATCCTCAGAATAACCAAGCTCGACCAGCCAAGGAAGAAGGATCAGCAGGAAAACAGCAGTGTCACAGAGGAGCTGCTGCCTCTCAGCTCCAGCAACCGGGTTTGATCCTGACCTCGGATGCTGCCTATGTGGAGCTTGCATGTTCTTCCTGTGACCGTTTGGATTTCCCATGGGTGCTCTGGTTTCCTCCCACCTCCCAAAGGCATGCAGGTCGGTAGATTAATTAGCTCCCGCTAATTGCCTCTAGTGTGTAGGTGAGTGGTAGTATTGATGGGAACATGGGGAGAATAGGTTACAGGAAAAATTAGTGGGGATGCTGCTCTGTGAGCTGGCATAGACTCAATAGGCCAAATGGCCTCCTTCCTTTCCATTAGGAAATATATCAGAGCCTGATGTTTTTATGACTTTCTTTCTTCTTTTCTTTTTTGATCTTTTTATTAGTTTCCAAATTAATACAGATTAATATATAACATCGATGAGTGTACATGTAATACAAAGAGATCAGGAGAACAACCATGGCATAGATAATCATAAAGAATAAAATATAAAAAAAATCTTTAGATCTCATGACCTCTTAGTAGATGAATACAATATAAAAGGAAAGAAAAAGATTTATTGTGTATATAAAAGAAAAAAACCCAAATCAATAAAAAATTGTAAATAATATAACAAACCAAACTAAAAAGAAAATTTCAAAAAGAAAGAAAAAAAACTGGACTGAAATTTGTCAGCAGAAACAGAGCAATATTATGTCGTCAGCTCCGTTCCTCTAAATTAAAAGGTTATTGAAAAGGGATCTATATCGAATGAAAGTACATTACCTTGTACAAGTCTATTTTGTCTTGTCCTGTCAGGTATTGTAAAAGTGAGTGAGCCACTCGTGCTCCTGTCACTGCCTTCAGCAGCTGTTTGCTTGCCTCGTCATCACTGTTCAGCCAGTTCCACAGTGCCACCTTCAAGAGAGGGTAAAGGCAGAATTATTTTGCTTCAAAATTAAGCGACAGACTCAGGAGGAGAGAGGTACAGGAGAGGCAGACAATCACAAGGAGAGAGGGAGATGGGCACAGGAAGACGAGTTGGCAGTCCAGCAGGTAGAGACTCTAACTGAGTTTGTGTTAATAAGAGGCTGAGGAGGGTAGAGACTGTGGTGGTGGATGAACCTTTGTACCAAACTGGATTAATTCGTGGTGGGCTGCTTACCTGCTGAGCCAGCTCTGGAAGGCTTCCACATCCGGCTGACATTGTCAATTCCACACACGTCAAGAAAAATCTCAAAAAACCTCAACGCTCAAGACTAAATCACAGAGAAAAAGATACGTTAGAAACATGAGCGGCAATTTCTCATACCCAGGGCTAGCTGACCCCTGACACTGACCACAGTTCCCCCATCTCACTGACCCAGGACTACACAAGCTGGTACAGTGATCCTTCGCACATCAGCTCCTGTGACTTTCACACAGAGCAGTGACCCCCTCTGCCGATCCCCTTCGACACACCCCACCCCTTAACCCTTTACAAATTGACCCCTCACCCTCCAGTCACTGTGGACACTCACTCATTGACATCTGTGACCTCTCACGCTTGCCCTGCGACCCCTAGTACCTGATCCCATGAATTCCCAACAAACCTGACCCCTTACACCTCCTCCCGGCTGCTCCAGCCCCGGGCTCCCCATTAAACAGGACCTACAGCCGCCCGGTGACTCGGTGCCGCCTCGGGACCCGCAGCCCCAACGCCCACCTTCCGACTTCCGGGTTCGGACTTCCTACCCCGACGTCATCACGCAGGACGGCAGCTGCACTGCCCCCTTGCGACCAAAGGAGATATCGTCACCATTGGCCACCCACAGGACGGTGAGGGTACAGTGAGCGCTGGCACACAGTGGACAAGGGCGCACTGGAACAGGGCGCTCACAGTTAACCCTGGCACACAGTGGACATGGGGGCACTGGAACAGGTTGGTCACAGTGAGCACTGGCACAGTCCAGGCACAGTGAACACTTGCACAGTGAGCACTGATACAATCCTGGCATGGTGAGCACTGGTACAGTGGGCACTGGCATGCTAAACACTGACATAATCCAGGCAAACCAGAGCCCAGAATCATTTGATGTTAACTTCCTCTAACATATATGGTTCTCTTTCTCTCTCAGTTCTGACAAAGGGACTTCAACCTGAAACATTAACGGATTGAAAATTGGTTTACGCATAGAAAACAGGGAGTTGTAATAAATGGGTCTTTTTCAGGTGGGAAGGATGGAGTACCACAGAAACCAGTTAGTTATTATTTGACCTGGAGGTGGAGGCAGAATGCAAGGTAAACATAAATTACTGGATTAGTTTTATTTGGATTAAAAGATTATTCCTACATAGATTACTGGTTTACCTTCACATAGATTATCAGATTACTTTTACATAGATTACTGGATTACTTTTACATAGATTTTCGGATTATTCTCACAAAGAGTGAGTTTGGGACTGATGTGCTGATGGGCTTCCTTCATGCTCTAAGTGTTCTGGGATACCGTGACTCCTGGTCAGGGCTGTGGGACAATTCGCTCTCTGTGCACCACCTGTCTACGTGACTCTTCACAAACCAGCTGACTTCACTCTCCCAGTATTGAAGACGAGCTCTTTGGGACAAAAGGGACAATAATGTTTCTCTTGACACTCCTCTGTCTGTTTACACTGGCTCTCTGGGATTCCTGTTAATCTCCTGCCAAGGTTACCTTGCAGCTCCTGAGAACCCTTGATCTTGATATCTTTCTCAATCCCGCTTTAAAATACTGGAAGATTGCCAATAAATTAAACTAACAAACAAAGTACTTTATTAATACGGGAATTTACAGAGAGTGAAGACAGCATTTAAACTGTGTGCTTGTAAACCAGGAGAGGTAGCCTTTGATATGTCTGATTACTTAGACAAGCTCCGTCATTACTACATGTAAAACAATACCTTCCTTCTTCATTATCACACCCAAGATAATGACATGCTCAGAACTACTGACAGTCATAAAAATGAAATAAATACAGTATTCATGAAAAGGAACTGTATTGATATAAACAGAACATCCCTCCCAGGTTAATTAAAGGAACCACTCCGACCCACTTAGCCTGTGATACCAGGTCTCTGAGCGTAGAAGGAGGTCTCCACAATGGAGAGTGTCCAGTGCTCTGCACATGACTGGGCAATGGCTGTTGCTTCAACTGAACTTGTCCACTTTCTCCCTCAACTTGAGATAGAATCATAGAGTAATACAGCACGGAAACAGGCCCTTCGGCCCAACTCGTCCATGTTGACCAAGTTGCCCATCTATGCTAGTCCCATTTGCCCACATTTGGCCCATATCCCTCTACACCTTGTACCTGTCCAAATGTCTTTTAAGTGTTGTTATTGTACCTGCCTCAACCACTTCCTCTGGCAGCTTGTTCCATATACCCACCACTCTCTGTGTGAAGGCCCCTATTAAATTTCTCCCCTCTCACCGTCAACCTGTGCCCTCTGGTTTTTGGTTCCCTTTCTCTGGGAAAAAGACTGAGTGCATTCATCCTATCGATGCCCCTCACGATTTTATACACCTCTATAAGGTCACCCTTCGGTCTCCTACACTCCAAGGAATGAAGTCCTAACCTACCCAACCTCTCCCTGTAACTCAGACCCTCGAGTTATGTTCTTGTAAACCTCCTTTGCACTCTTTCCAGCTTAATATCCATTTTGGATTCTCTGATGGTGGAAGTTGTTCTGAGCACTTTGAAGAATGCCGTTTGATAAACACACACACACACAAACACACACACACAAACGTGCACACACACGTGCACACACAAATGCACACACACGCACACATGAACACTCACACACATGCACACACACTCACACATACATACACACATGCACACACACACATGCTGTCGTTGTCGTGGCTATCCCTCGAGGTCGAGGATGATGGTCTTTGTTCCGTTGATCTATTTATGGGCTCTCAAGTGGCTTATGAGTCCAATCTTGGCTCTGAAAGTTCTTCCGCGTTCAGGACAGGTCGTTCCAGATGGCAGATCGGGCTTTGGGTGTTGCTGCCTCTCTTTCAATTTTCTTCTCTTTTCCTCTAATTCTGCACATCTGTCGGCTTCGAAGGCTGCTGTTCCTTCTCGGATGATGGTTTGCCAGAGTTTCCTGTCCCTGGCATTGGTTTCCCAATTGTTGATGTCGATGTTACATTCCTTCATGTTAGCTTTTAAGACGTCTTTGAACCTCTTCTGTTGTCCACCTCTTTTACATTTGCCTACTTTAAGCTGGGAGTAGAAGATTTGTTTTGGCAGACGTTTGTCTTTCATCTGAACAACATGACCGCTCCATCTTAGTTGGTTCTTGATAACGTAGGCTTCAATGCTTGTTGTTTTTGCTTCATTTAGCACACTGACGTTGGTTCTTCTATCTTCCCAGCTGATATTTAAGATATTTCGAAGACAGTGTTGATGGAACTTTTCAAGTGCCTTCAGGTGTCGTCGATATGTTGTCCAGGTTCCCTTGATAGGAGTCAAAGGCTTTGGTGAGGTCGATGAATGCCATGTACAAAGGTTGAAGTTGTTCACGACATTTTCCTTGTAGTTGTCGCATTGTGAAGATCATGTCGATTGATCCACGTGATGGTCTAACACCGGCTTCTGTCTCCGGAAGGATCACCTCAGCTAAAGGCTTGAGCCGGTTGTTCATGATGCGGGTGAAGATCTTTCCTGCTGTTGCTAACAGGGAAATTCCACAATAGTTTCTGCATTCGGATCGATCACTTTTCCTTTTGTAGATGGTAACAATTGCTGCACACACACAGATGCATGCACGCACACACACGTGCACACACACATGCACACACATGTGCACACACTCACACATGTGCACACACACAGATGACACACTCACATTCACACACATGCACACTCACACACACATACGTATACACACTCACGTGTGCACACACACATGCACACACACCCATGCACGCACAGACACATACACGTGCACACACACACGCACACACACACGCACACACACATGCACACACTATGTTCGAATTTTATTCACTGTTCATTCTCATTACCCGTGTGTTCTGCAACAGTTAAGCCTCCGGTGTAAGTGATCTTAACAAGACTAATTCCCTTCTATAAGACATAAAACAATGGCTGTTGTCTTTATTACCACACCCAAGACATTGGGTGCGCTCAGAACTATGCACAGTCTTAAAAAGGAAACACAATTAAATACAGAGCAGCGCAGTGGCACAGCAGTTAGTACCACTGCCTCACAGCTTCAGAGACCCGGGTTCAATCCTGACTTCCAGCTCTCCATGCTGTGTTTCCTCCGGATGCTCCAGTTTCCCCCCTCATGCCAAAGGTGTGCTGGCTGGTAGGTTAACTGGCCACTATAAATTGTCTGTAATGTAGGTGGGAGACGGGAGAATGAGCTGGTGGTAGTGGAGCAGGTGGAATTAATGGGGGTGAAAGAGGGAAAAAAAAACTAGGATTAGAGTGGATGGATATTTGAAGGCTGAGGCAGATGTGGTGGGTCAAAGCGCCTCTTTCTGTCCTTTGCGACTGTAAAACTCCGATAGTCCAGCATCCGCTGTCCAGAAGTCCTGGTGATCTGACGGTTGTCTCACTCATTAATCTGGAGTGGGAGCCGGGGGTCCTGAGTACAAGGGTGGTGTGTGGCCGGAGCCAGGGTCTGCAGAGTGAGCCAGGCAGGCGTCCAGAGACAGGGATGGGCTCTAGAACACCAGGATAATAGGTATAAAAGATTTGGATGTAGGTGGTCTGATTGGTAAGTCTGCAGACACTACAAACATTGGTGGAGTGGTGAAGGTTGTCAAAGGATACAACAGGATATAAAAGCGGTTGGAAATTTAAGCAGAGAAATGGAGTTTACTCTGTGCAAGTGTGAGGTGTTGCATTTCGGGAGGTCAAATGGAAGAAGAAAGTGTACAGTAAATGGCAGGACCCTGGGGAGCACTGATGTACAGAGGGATCTTGGGGAGCTAGTCCATCGCTCCCTGAAATGGCAACACAAGTGGATAGGGTGGTAAAGAAGGTGTACAGCATGCTTGCCTTCATCGGTTGGTGCACCGAGTACAGAAGTCGGGAAGTCATGTTGCAGCTGTATAAAACATTAGTTAGGCCACATTTGGAACGTTGTGTGCGGTTCTGATTGCCCTGGGAAGGATGTGGAGGCTCTAGAGAGGATGCAGGAGAGGTTCACCAGGACGTTGCCTGGATTGGAGAGTATTAGTTATAAGCAGCATTTGGACAAACTTGGATTATTTTCTCTGGAGTGTCGAAGGCTGAGGGACACTATTAAACCATAACAAGACAGTTCTGTGGTGCTCATTCCTTCTGACAGACTTCTGGAAGCTTCTGTGCTAAACATTACTGCAATATACAAAGAGCAGTCAGTCACACAGTACAATTCTTAAGGTGGTACACAACCAAGTGCCATGGGTATTTCACCCTCAAACACATTCTGTTCAAGGACCTGGGGTGAATAATTGCTGCTTCGCCACTGGATGGCAGTATTGTACAGAGGTGGGCAAGCACGACAGGCGGTCCCCAGGTTAAGACAGGGATCTGATCCCGAGAACCATCCGTAAGTCGGAAGTGAACACAAACAGTGTGTGGGAGAGGGTCACAGAAACAGAGCGGGCGCGGGGAGAGTGGCCAGCCAGCCGGCCTCACTGACTCGGCGAGTGAGTCTGCTCAGCGATCCCGGTTCTGCCCCGTTCCCACCCGGCAGAAGATGCCTGAAGCCCCGCAGCAGCCGGCAAATCCCTCCCCATCCACCCCGCCGGTCTCCCAAACATCGGGTTGTTTGTACAGGATTGATCGGGCGTTTGTAACCCAGGGAGAACCTCTACCGTGGTCCAACCTGCCACAGGTAGATTGGGAACAGCAGCTTCCAGCCTCCCAAAGTACTTGACAAGAGTGGAATCAGACTTAAAAACCCACAGATTAAGACAAGTGACCAAAAGCTTCATAAAAGAGGGCAGCAAAGTGCCACAGCAGTTACAGCCATTGCCTCACAGCTCCAGGGACCCGGGTTCCGGTTAGCATAACGCTATTACAGCACCAGCGACCCGGGTTCAATTCCGGCCACTGTCTGTAAGGAGTTTGTACGTTCTCCCCGTGTCTAAGTGGGTTTCCTCCGGGTGCCCCGGTTTCCTCCCACATTCCAAAGACGTACGGGTTAGGAAGTTGTGGGCATGCTTTGTTGGCGCCGGAGGCGTGGTAACACTTGTGGGCTTCCCCCAGAACACTCTACGCAAAAGATGCATTTCACTGTGTGTTTCGATGTATATGTGACTAATAAAGAAATCTCATCTTCAATCCTGACCTCTGGTGCTGTCTGTGTGGAGTTTGCACGCTCTCCCTGTGACCGTGTGGGTTTCCCACAGGGTGCTCCAGTTTCCTTGCACATCCCAAAGATGTGTGAGTAAGTTAGTTGGCCGCTGTACATTGTCCCAGGCCTGTAGGTAAGTGGCAAGAAGAACCAAAGGGGAGTTGATGGGTAGGTGTGTGTGAGAGTTTATCAGGGGTACAAGGAAAAGGAGAGAGGGGGTTGGGGCTGTTCTGCTGGTGCCTAGTACGGACCTGATGGACTGACTGGCCTCCTTAGTGTTGTAATAAGTAGGAAGTAGGTGAAGGTCTGAAGGGGCTGCTGCCCAAGTTCTGGCTGCACTTCAGCCCAACGCTGCTGATCTACGGTCACCCGGTGCGGCAGGGGTGGGTCGTGCGGGGTATCGCCTGGTGGGTCTTCTCCTGGGCCTGGCCAAGCTGGCCATCCACGGGTCCCGGCGGCGGGTGGCCGAGGGGTCCAGCCGGTCCACCTGCCTGCCCGTCTTCCGGGCTTAAGTCCGCGCGCGGGTGTCCTTGGAGAGGGAGCACGCGGTACCCTGGTTGAGTTCCGCACTCGGTCGGCCCCTCAGGGGATCGCGTGTGTCGTGGACAGTACGAATGCAATTCTTATCTGAAGTGTTGCGTGTGCATTTAGCGATTGTTAGCGTTATTGCTGTAGTTATGTAGTTGTATAGTTTTTTTTCCATTTTCTGTATTAGTTGTAGTACTTTGACACTGGATGTCCTTCTGTAGTGCTTTTAGCTAATAAACATTTATATTAAAAAGAAAGTAGGTTTGAAGGAGTGCCTTAAAGCAGAAAGCAGAGGTAGAGATGTTTAGAGAAGGAATTCTGAGAGCTGAGGCCCAGGCAGCTGAAGGCACGGCTCACGGTGGTGGTTAAACTCACCGGACCTGCGAGGCGAGAGATGGGAGTTGACATCTTGGAGGGTTATAGGGCTGAGGTTCCAGAGGTAGGGAGGGTTAAGGAATTTTGGCATGTATGTGTTGGACTATATCAGACTGACTTATATGATGTGAACTTTGTGGCAGCAGTACAGTGCAAGACATAAACTTACTCATTTTTTCAAAAATAAATAAAGATTACAAAAAGAAGGAATAACGAGGTAGTGTTCATGGGTTCATGGACCATTCAGGAATCCGATGGCAGAGGGGAAGAAGCTGTTCCTGAATCGTTGAGTGTGGGTCTTCAGGATCCTGTACCTCCTTCCCGTTGGTAGTAACAAGAGGGCATGTCCCGGACGGTGAGAGCGATGGATATAGATGAATCTATGTGTTGCAGATATGCCTGTGTTTATTGTGAGTACTTCTCAGAAGCACATCTGGATAGGTTTCTGGAGACCAGTGCAGATGTGTTCAAAGATTCATACACTGGTATTAAGGGGCATTAACCCATGCATGCATTAAACCAAATGTCAAGCCAACTTGCTGCAGACCAGACCAATACCATGTCCTGAAGGCATAAGTGGAGGAATGGTTAACAAACTGCAGTGGTGCAGAGTGAGTGACGCCCATTCTCATGATGCTCAAAGCAGACAAAGCTGTCCAGGTTTGCAAGGACAATGAGGCAAACCTCAGCTGAGCTGTGCACAAACAGCAATAACATTTGGCATCTGCCCTGGAACAGGCCGAGATCTTTGCTGAGCTGGGTCTGTCCTGCACATGCACACAATGAAATATGTCACTGAAAACCAATACCATCTATCAATATCTAAAGTGGGGTTTATACCTACATCAACCTACTTTATGGAGTGAATTTTTTACCCAAAATACTTCAAACATGGATGGAATGTTGCAGAGAGTTCAACAGTGCCAATGCAGCCAAGATGATGATTGCAGTTGTCAGAGAGGAGAAACATTTCTTGATACCAGAAGAATATTCAGGAGGGTTTGTGAGCTTAACATTAAACTCCAGAAGGGTAAATGTACCTTTGTGCAGAATGAACAGGGTTATTTTGGCCAAAGGGTAGATAGAAATGATCTGCAACTGGTCAAAGTGAAGACTGAGACCTTTGTTGAGGCTGGAAAACCCAAGAATGTCACCAAACTTTGATCTGTAGAAGATAGATGGGAATGTAAGGGTTAACAACTGGCAATGTAAGGGTTAATGGTATGCTTCTCATTGTCAGCTTCTTCCCATGGTAAAGAATTACCTCAGCCATGGGGTGATTATAGTTGTGGCTGAAAGTGAGGGCCAGGTGTGGGTAAGAAAGGCATAGTTATTTTAGATGTACAGTATCTTGTTTTGCTAAAACTTACTGTAAGCAACTACTGTAGTGAATGCAACTTCCCACGAAGGTTTCTCACAAAGTGGGTATAAAAGATACACACTGACTGAGACATCTTTGAGTGGGATAAGAACAGAGCTGTTTACTCTTCCTCTGTATCCCCCACTCCTGCGAGCGTTAAGCTAATAAAGCATTGATCGTAAGTTCTTTGGTTCCGCTGTTGTCTGATTTATTACAGAGCGCGTGTCGACTTTTACAGATCGTTCCCAGGCACAATCCAATATGTCAGCAGGTTTCTGGGAGACCTCGCACCGGTATTGACACCTGCTGAAGGAAGATGACGCACAGTGTGGGGAAAGCAGCAGCGGAAAGGACACGGAGACAGCAGACTCAGGAATCTGGAGCAGCACACGCACTGCTGGAGGGACTCAGCGGGTCAGGCGACATCTGTGGAGGGCAGATCCTGTGACCTGGGCAGATGTCATTGCTAATCATCCACAGGTCAGCTGCGGGTTCTCTTCAAGACGTGCCAACTTTGAAAAAGCTTTCCTCACCCACAGATGCTGCCCGACCCATTGAGTTATTCTTTACGGCAGAACGTTCTTCCTCTCTGGCAATTCCAAGTGCTAAGCTGCTCACACAGTAAAGCTACCTGTGGTGTCTCCAACTTCAGAGTCGAAGCAGTTATAGGCCACATCCCGCACAATGGCCAGGATGCACCAATGTCTTTTTGCACGGTTGTTTTCTTCATTGTAATTTATTTCTGTGTTGTCTGAATCTAAGTGGCTGTGATGCTGCTGTAAGTTTTTCACTGTTCCTGTACCTCACCGAACTCATGCACAAGGCAATAAACTGGACCTGACTGGACTTGAAGCTCCGTTGTCATTACTGCATCATGCACACTCACAGACAGCAAATCAGGTAGAACAGCAGGTAGATTCAATCGCGGGCAGCACAGTGGTGCAGCGGGTACAGCCGCTGCCCCGCAGCGCCACAGATCTGGGTTCGATCCTGACCTCAGGCGCTCTCTGCGTGGAGTTTGCACGTTCTCCCTGTGATCCCGTCGGTTTCCTTTGAGTACTACGGTTTCTTCCCACATCCCAAAGACGTGCGAGTTTGTAGGTTAATTGGCCGCTGTAAATCGCCCCGAATATGTAAGTGAGTGAGAGAACATGGGAGAAGTTGATGAGGTTATGGGGAGAATGAGTGTAGGATTAGTGTAAATGGGTGGTTGGTGCGGACTCACTGGGCTAAAGACCTGAGTCTCTCTGACTCCGTGTTGGGGGTCACAAGGCTCCACCCATTCTAGTTACGTAGACCATCCAACAACCAGATGGTGGTGGACAGCTGTTATATAGGGATGGAAGTTAAACACTTCACGTCAGGCACCAACGCAGAACGCAAGCTAGAATTCACACTCATTTTTGCGACGTTCCCGAGATTGCATGAGTTAATGGCCAGCAATTCCCGTCATTTCAGTTTGAGCACTTCGTGGAACAAAATGGAATGAAATACATTGAGCTGCACAGTGGCGCGGCCAGTAGAGCCACTGCCTCACAGCTCCAGAGACCCGGGTTCAATCCCGATCTCAGTCACTGTCTGTGTGGAGTTTGCACGTTCTCCTTGCGACTGCATGGGTTCCCACCCCGGGTGCCCCGGTTTCCTCCCACATCCCAAAGACGTGTGGGTTGGTAGGTAAATTGGTTGCTGTAAAACTGTCCCCGGTGTGTGGTGAGGGGTAGAATCTGGGGGGAGTTGACGGGAATGTGGGGAGAATAAAATAAGATTGTGTAAATGGGTGGTTGAGGGTTGGCACAGATGGTTGGTGGCTGAAGGACCTGTTTCCATGCTGTACGATTCTGTCGCCCTGTGGCTATGAACATCTCTCCTTCCCATCCAGACTCACATCAAGGAGCCAAGAGATCAGTGAAAGACTGAAGAAGCAAACCTGTATAAACTCAATTAAAGGCTTACAATGGAGACACAAGGGACCGCAGATGCTGGAATCTGGAGCAAAAAACAATCTGCTGGAGGAACTCAGCGGGTCAGGCAGCATCTGTGGAGGGAAATGGAGAGGTTCATCATGCACTGACTCTCAGATCTCTTGAACTACAGGGTGATGTCACTCTCACCAACAGCCATATTGGAGGTGCACAGGAGACTCAGGACATACCTGAACCTGGATCAGACAAAGTTTTAAAGGAAGGTTAAAAATAGGCAGCACAAAGAAAACTCTGCACCACATGTCGTAACCGGAAAAAGCTCAGTTTAAATGATAAAGTTTGTGTCCTGAAACAATCAGGCAGATGAGACAATGGGATTTCGGAGGAATTTTGGGGCTATACAATTCCTAAAATTGTCCCACAAGACTTAATGAGGGATTCGGAAAGGTTAATTCAACGCAAGAAAGCCAAAAGAACAGGGAGAAGGTTGTGAGTTTGAACACACTCCAGAGATAAGAGCTACAATGAACAAAGAAGAGCTGGACATAGAACCTTCAGTGAGTCCAGAGGTGGATGTTACATCAACAACATCCCTTAGTCTCCGAGAACAACTAAAGCAACTTCAGCGTGGTTGCAAGGACTGAAGTGAATTCAAAACCCAGTGAATCGGTAAACTTATAAATTTGTGAATTTTGGTCAATTAATAACACAATTAGACGAAGCAGAGTAATTTCTGTAAATACATATCGTGTCACTGAGTCATCATGTGTGTATTTTTATACCTGCCCACTGCCTTCTCCTCACTTTCTCCTCATCTACCCTCCCCTAGACCCCTCACACCCAGTCCTCCAAGGCATTGGTATTGGTTTATTATTGTCACTTGTACTGAGGTACATGAAAAACTTGTCTTGCATACCAATCGTACAGGTCAATTCATTACACAGTGCAGTTGCTTTGAGTTAGTACAGAGTGCATTGAGGTAGTACAGGTAAAAACAGTAACAGTACAGAGTAAAGTGTCACAGCTACAGAGAAAGTGCAGTGCAGGTGGACAATAAGGTGCAAGGTCACAAGGTAGATTGTGAGGTCAGAGTCCATCTCATCGTATAAGGGAACCGTTCAATAGTCTTATCACCATGGGATAGAAGCTGTCCTTGAGCCTGGTGGTACGTGCCCTCAGGCTCCTGACCTTGTTCAGCAGGCTACGTCGATTGCACGCCTGATACATTCTCCAGAAACGGACTATTACCAGCTCTGTCGAAGGAGCGAGCCCAGGCAGAACAGAGGACGCCCTCAAAGCTTCTTTGACAAGGTGCCCCATCCCCACTGGTTCCCGGGAATCCCTGCCCCATGACAGCTCATGGTGGGGAAGGAGCATCCAAGTTGGCACCAGAAACCTTGAGCGCGCCGCCTCACAACTGATCCACCAACTGTCCCGTCAGACGCCACCCACCCCTCCTATGAAGGAGTCTGCGGTTCCCACATCGGCCTCACCAGTCACCTCAGATCCCACAAAACCGGAGTGGAAGCAAGTCATCCTCCAGCTTGAGGGTCTGCTGAAGAAGGAGGATTTTTGTGCTCATGTGCAGAGTCAGACAGAAACCACCAATAAACCAGACAGCCCCATTAGGATTTCCCACATGTTACTCTGTAAACTCTGCATCTTCCTGCACTCCACACTTCACAAACACAAGGTATTTTTTTAGTCCCCAATTAATCAGCAGCAGACTGTGGATGAAGGGACCTCCCTCAGCTTGTTTCCAGGCAAAAAAACCCAGTCTTCACTTGAGCACGGCAGGGTTTAACTCTTTCTGTGCTGGACTACTGTTCACATCTCAGCTTTGGGAATCTTAACACCATCCCCTCTGAGGCATTCTGTGCTGTTGGGAATAGCAGCATTGTGGTTTTGCTACTGAATAAATAATCCAGAGGCCTGGTCCGATGATCCAACAATGTCAGAGAGTCAAACAGGCCCTTCGGCCCACCGAGTCTGTGCTGTCCATCAAACACCCATGTACACTAATGCCATTTTTTATTCTTCCCACATTCTAATCAACTCAGATTCTACCTCTCACCCACACACCAGGAGCAATTTACAGCATCCAGTTACCCTACCGACCCACACGTCTTTGGGATGTGGGTGGAAACCGGAGCCACAGGGAGAACGTGCAAACTCCACACAGACAGCGGCGGAGATCAGGATCGAACCTGGGTCTTTGGCGCTGTGAGGCAACGGCTCTACCCGCTGCGCCACATCCCTATCCACACCAGCTGCACGGATGGGAAGTTTATCTTCAGTTAATCTAGAATTTTTAAAGAGAGGAGCAAACTTCAGGCGCAGCAGGAGTAGAGCAGGTGCAGACACTGAGACAGACAGCAGCGGCCACAGCCCTGGAACAGGCTGCAGCTCTGGGACTGATAGCACATATCTGCAGAGAGAGCAGCACTGGGGCAGAGAGCAGGCGCAGTAACTTTGGGAAGGTGAATGGACAGGACCGCGCCCACACCAGGAACATGGCAGAGCCGAAAATCTGACAGAATCCTGAAGAGAGTCAGTGTGGGTGGTTCATTTGAGACACACAAGACAGCAGATGCTGGAATCTGGAGCAACACACAATCTGCGGGAGGAACTCAGTGGATCGAGCAGGCGTGTGTGTGTGTGTGTGTGTGTGTGTGTGTGTGTGTGTGTGTGTGTGTGTGTGTGTGTGTGTGTGTGGAAGAGGGATTCCTGCATCAGGAGTGGTTCAGTTGCCCGTCTCGGCACAGGCTGGGGCTGCACTGACGATGGGTGGGGCTGAGACTGTTTCTCTGACACTGCTGAGCGTGCGCCGTTTCCATAGGTGAATTCACCAAGCATGTACTCCTGTACACACAGGCTTGGTCGACAAACCCACAGACAGATACCCACTCGCACCCCCCCACACCCCCAACACCCCACACACACCCTCACACCCCCACCACACCACACACCCCCCACCCCAACCCCCAGACCACCCCAACCCCTCACCGTCACACCACCCCACCCCCCCACCATACCCCAACCCACCCCCCATGGACAGATCCCCACCCCCGCACAGACTGATACCCACACCCACCCCCACACCCCCACAGACAGATCCCCACCCCCACACAGACATACCCACACACCCCACCCACCCCTCACAGACAGATCCCCACCCCCCACACAGACATACCCACACACCCCACCCCCCACACCCCCACCCCCCCCCCACAGACAGATCCCCACCCCCACACAGACATACCCACACACCCCACCCCCCACACCCCCACCCACCCCCCACAGACAGATCCCCACCCCCACACAGACATACCCACACACCCCACCCCCCACAGACAGATCCCCACCCCCCACACAGACATACCCACACCCACCCCTCCACACCCCCACCCCCACAGACAGATCCCCACCCCCACACAGACATACCCACACCCACACCCCACACCCCCACCCACCCCCACAGACAGATCCCTACCCCCACACCGACAGATCCCCAGCTCACCCCCCACACCCTCACACCACACCACCCCCACCACACCCCCACACCCTCACACTCACACCACCCCAACCCCCACCACCCCCCACCACACCCTCACACCACCCCACCCCCCTCATCCACACCCCACGGACAGATCCCCCCACACCCCCACAGACAGATCCCCCCCATAGACAGATCCCCCCACACCCCCACAGACAGATCCCCCCCACAGACAGATCCCCATCCCTATTCCCATCCAGGACGCGCCTGCTGCAGGGCGGTCGGTGTGAGTTGCAGGCTCCGCTCTCCGAGCTGCTGAACCAGCGCCCGTTTGTCCCCGCCACTTCCCCGGTGCCCCGCCGTGTTGACCGAGAGCAGGTGCCGCACACCGACTACCAGACAGGCTGTGTGAAGGGCTGCCTTTGTACCCAGAGCCGCGGTCACCTTCCCCAGATCCGACTCCCTCACACTCCACCGGCACTGACCTGGGTCACACCGAGCGCTGCAGTTCACACCCCGAGGTGTTCAGGCAACGAGCGGACCATTTGATCTTCACATCAGATCTGAGACACCCCCGTTCTGTCTTTCTTATGGACTTCACATCCAAAGGCTCGGCCATTCGGTCACAGCGGGTTCATACTAGCCCAGCCGACCTTCTGCAGTGAAGGTTTCACCGACGGCTTTGGATTCTGCAGCAGAAACCTGCATATTTTGCGGCCGCGCTGATGCTGAAGATAGCTCCAGTGTTTGTTGTCTGGTCTCGCACGGAGAGAAGGGAACCCTTTCAAGGGGCAGCCACGTCCGGCGCCTCCTGAAATCCCACTTTAGACAAATTTGCCCTGTGCTCGTTTTTTTCCTACTGAAAACATCCTGAAATCCCACAGCCCAGCTCGCTAAACTCAGACACAACTGAAACCACAAGCGGTACCTACCTTCCCCAGTTCCGTGAACTGCTGGGTCTATTTCCCTGCCACAGGGGTTCATTGGCCCAGACTTGCCAACCCCCACCCCACCCCGACTAGTAGAGACGGCCAAGTGGGAGAGAGACAGGGAGGGAAAGGGGAGAGGGATAGTCCTTTGGTTCTAAGCATGGGTCCCTGACCACTGGTGCAGAGTAGCAACACAGGGAAGGACAGCGCCTCATATTCCCCCTGGTTGGTCTACAACCTGACGGCGTCAACATTGACTTCTCTACTTTCAGGGTAACCTGCTCCCCCTCTGTCCCTTTTCCCTCTCCTCCTGACCTACCTGGTTCCTCCTACACACACCCCAGCCCCCACCACCCTGTTTCTTTCCCCTCTCCCACCCAGTCCATCTGCCTGTCAGCCACACACTCCTCCCTCTGGCTCGCCTCCCCCCGTTCCCATCTGCCCTCCCCACCTCCCTCCCTCGGTTCCAGGCTCCACCTTCCCCTCCTATCAGATTCCAGCATCTGCCGCCCTCCACCTCTCACCTCCCAGCCTCTGCCGCTGACCCCACCCTCCCCTCCTCCATCCGCCCGTCACCCCTCCTCACCTGGATCCACCTATCGCCTGCCAGCCCTTCCCCTCACCTCTTTATACCAACTATCTCCCCTCTTTCAGTCCAGGTGAAGGGTCTCAACGGTCCATTTCCCTCCACAGATGCTGCCCGACCCGCTGAGTTTGTTTTTTGCTCCAGATTCCAGCATCCGCAGTCTCTTGAGTCCCTGAGGGGTAGTCTGCTCCAATTTGGCCATGTGATGATTGACATTGGAATCTAAGTGACCTTTGAGGGGGTATTGGCCCTCACTGGCAACACAACCTGAGGTGCAATGGCCTCTGGGGGGGGGGTGGGCAACAGCTCTGATTGACAATGGGTTCAGTGTAGCAATGGGCCAATGATAATGGGGCTTCAATGGGCTTCTGAGGGGCCAAGGATAATGAACTGGTGCTGGAGACCTGAGTCACATTGACCGAGGCTGGACTGGACTGTTGGCAACCTCAGCACCCCAGGCTGAGCTGCAAACCCCTTCAACAGGACCACCTTTGCAGCCCACCACGCAAATGGGGCCAGCTCAGATGGGCATCTTGGTCGGCACGGGTGAGTTGGGCTGAAGGGCCTGTTTCCCTGGTGTTTGACTCCATGACCGGCTTCCACCTCGACACATTACCCACCCCGACCCATCTGCTGGTGAAACCTTCACCCAGACCTGCCCATTCCAAATCCCTCCTGGCCATCTCAGCTCTCTCTCTCTCTTCTATTTTCTATTGTCCTCTCTTCTAGTTCAAACTGGTAAACTCCCAAATTCCCTCCTCTCACTCACAGCTTCTCCTTCTGTTGAGACCCTCCCTAAGAAATACTATTCACCCTCTTCTTTATCTTGTGTCTATTTTTACCCGGTGAGCCTTCTCTTTGGTATTAAAACACAAGTTAATGTCGTGAAAGAAGCTTCACCTTACAAATGGGTGGGATCACTGATGGGAAAGGGGGCCCTGGATACCTGGGGCTGTAGATGAATGGTGGGGAAGGGGAGTGTGAGGGGATCAGGAAACATTGTCCTCTGGGGAAGGGGAGTGTGAGGGGATCAGTAACCAATGGTCCAAGGGGAAAACCATTCATCCTTACCTGGGAAAGTTGATCAGTAATCATTTCCCTGGGTGGGGGGAGGAAATCACTACATTTGCCCTGGGAATCATTAAACATTGCCCAGGGAGTATGAGGACTAATAGTTTTTGACTCAAGGGTTGGAGGATCAGTAACCTTTGCTCCAGGAAGTAGGAAGACCAATGACCTTTGCCCCAGGGGTTAGGGGATCAGTAACCCTTTGCACCAGGAAGAAGGAACTCTAATGACCTTTGCCCCAGGACTTAAGGGATCAGTAACCTTTGCCCCCAGGATCAGTAAGCTTTGCCTCAAAGAGTAGAAGGACCAATGACCTTTGCCGCAGGAGTTAGGAGATCAGTAACCCTTGCCTCAGAATCAGTAACCTTTGCCCCAGGGGTTAGAAAAATCTGTAACCTTCATTCCAGGGAGAGGGTGAAATAGCTTAGCCCCATGGAAGACATTCACAGGAGACTTTTCTCCCCGTGAGAGGGGATCTACAGTATAAGCTGTCCCGGGATGTTGAGGAGTTGTTGCCGGGTGTGGAGGCAGGCTGTGGCCGTGGAGGGAAGGGAGAGTCATCCAGCTGGGCTTCATTTACCTGCAACAACAATTGGCCACAGCCCCAATCCTGCTCAAGCATGAGAGAACTCCTGCACCATTATGGGAAGATTTATCATCTGAAGTCAGCGAATGCCACTGACGTGGTCCGCACCGCTGCCAACTGACTCTGAAAGGGAACGGTTGTCCATTAGGAGCTCCGAGCAGCTGCCTGCACCCTGGGCAAGAGCAGAGTCCACAACACCAGCAATGAATCACTTCACAAATAAAAAAAATACAAAGGCTGCAAACAAAGGCCAAGGTGCCTGGCTTATCTCTGCTGCCAATTTCTCTTCCGATGCTGTTACGCAGGCGTGTCACCACACGCAGGGGCCAAACTTCTGTCAACAGCCTCTTACGTAAAAAAGTTAGCTTCATAGAGTCTTACAGCACGGAAACAGGCCTTTTGGTCCAACCAGTCCATGCTAACCAAGATTCCCATCTAAGCTAGTCCCATTTGCCCGCATGTGGCCCATATCCCCCTCGATCTTTTCTATCTATGTACCTGTCCAAGTGTCCTTTAAATTAAGACACAAAAGGGCTGCTGGAACTGCAGGAGGCTACTGGGATTCAAGGGGCTACTGGGGAATCCTAACTGGGGGTACTGGGGGCTGCGGATGGGTGAGTAATGTTGGGAGGAGATCTGTGCATATTTCCAGTCAAGGTTTTCAGGGATTTTTTCCACCTTTAGTTCTCAGAACTCACTCCTGTTGGGAAAACTTTTCTCTTTCACTGTTGTTTTTGACAACGCCCTATGCTACTGGGATCTTGGCCTTAACTCTGCCTAACATCCAGTTCACCTGACTCATCAACAAAATCATCTGTGTGGTCCTTGAGTTCAGGAAACTGACAGTGAGCAAAGAACAAACTGTTGGAGGAACTCAGCGGGTCAGGCAGCATCTGTGGAGGGAAATGGAGTCCAGATGAAGGGTCATGACCTGAAACATTTTAGGTTAGGACGCACTTGTGTGCAGTTCTGGTCGCCCCATTACAGGAAGTATGTGGAGGCTTTGGAGAGGGTGCAGAAGAAGTTCACAAGGATGCTGCCTGGATTCGAGGGCATGAGCTATAAGGAGAGGTTGGACAATCTTGGGTTGTTTTCTCTGGAGTGTTGAAGGCTGAGGAGAGACCTGATAGAGGTTTATAAAATCATGAGAGACATAGAAAGGGTAGACAGAATCTTTTTCCCAGGATACAAATGTCAATACTAGAGGACATGCATTTAAGGTGAGACATTGTGGGCTGAAGGGCCTTTTCCTGTGCTGTACCGTTCTATGTTCTATGCTGCCTTACCCACTGAGTTCTTCCAGCAATTTGATTTTTACTCCAGGTTCCAGCAACTGTGGACTCTTTTGTGTGCAGACTGGTGTGAGATTAGATACTTGCCCTGCTCAACGGAGTGTAAACTGACATCAGTCCCCTGGGTTCAAGGGGTGAAATCAGCTGGGGTACAGCTGCCAGTCAAGAAGATTCAACGTTGCAGCAGGCATAGCAACAGAGTTAACGCTTCAGCCGTTTGCCCTGAATGAACTCGGTCCCTCTGCCTCCACAGATGCTGCCTGACCTGTTGAGTTCCTCCAGCACTTTGTTCTTTGTTCCAGACGGAAAGGGTTCAGAAAAGATTTGGGGGGATGTTACCAGGACTGGAGGGCTTGAGCTATAAGGAGAGGCTGGGACTGTTTTCCCTGGATAATGGGAGACCGAGGGGTGACCTTATAGAGGTTTCTAAAATCACGAGGATCACAGATAAGGTGGATGGTGACAGTCTTTTGCCCAAGGTTGGGGAGTCTAAACTTGAAGGTTTAAGGTGAGAGGAGGAAGATTTGCAAAATACCCAAGGGGCAACTTTTTCACACAGAGGGTGGTGGGGATATGGAATGAGCTGCAAGAGGTGGGTTGAAAGGTCACTTGGACAGGTACATGGATAGGAAAGGTTTCGAGGGATATGGGCCAAACGCAAACAAATGTGACTAGCTCAGGTAGACAACTTGGTCGGCACAGACGAGTTGGGCCAAAGGGCCTGTTTCTGTGCTGTATAACTGTGACTTCATGAGATTCCAGCATCATCAGATCCTTGTGTCTCTAACTCAGTTTCTCTCTTGACAGATGCTGGCTGACCTGCTGAGTATTTCTGGCATTTTCTTCTTTTGCTGTTGTATTGATGTGTCCCGAAATGAGTTATGAAACTGTACCTCAGCGGACTACCTATTCTACTGATTGTGTAGTTTTATGCACACAGACAGACACACACACACACACACACACACACACACACACACAGTTTATACACTCACCAAGCACACTCAGCTAATTCATTAATAACTTACGTGAACACTTGATGCATGTACTGATGTCCAGAGGGACCTTGGGGTCCAAGTTCTAACTCCCCGAAAGTGGCCACACAAGTAGATAGGGAGGTAAAGAAGGCATCACTTGGGGCACTGAGTATAAAAGTTAGGAAGTCATCTTGCAGCTGCATAAAACTTTGGTTTGACTGCACTTGGAGTATTGTGTGCAGTTCTGGTCACCCCATTACAGGAAGGATGTGGAGGCTTTGGAGAGGGTGCAAGAGAGGTTCACCAGGACGCTGCCTGGATTAGAGAGTATTAGCTATAAGGAGAGGTTGGACAGACAGATTGTTTTCTCTGGAGTTTCAGAGGCTGAGAGGAGACCTGATAGATGTTTATACAATTATGAGAGGCACAGATAGAGTAGTCTTTTTCCTAGGGTAGAAATGTCAAATACTGAAGGGCATATCTTTAAGGTGAGAGGATGAAAGTTTAAGGGAGATGTGCAGGGCAGTTTTAACACAGGAAGTGGTAGGTGCCAGGGAGGTGTTAGAAGCAGATAGGATAGAGGTGTTTGAGAGGCATTTAGACAGACACATGAACAGGCGGGGGATGGAGGGATATGGATCAGGTGCAGGCAGATGGGAATAGTTTCATTTGGCACAGTGGTCGGCACAGACATTGTGGGCCGAAGGGCCTGTTCCTGTGTTGTTCTATGTTCACTTTGCGCAGGCCGTTCACACACTCCAGTTTCAACCCCCTTAGTTCTCACACTTTGCACATCTAGGGACACACTGTAATCACTTACACTGTTTACACAGCTCAGCTGTACACACTCAAGGTACGCACTCGCAGCTTACACAGTCCATTCACTATCTGCCCACTCGCCCCTTGCACACTCACACGTTGCACACCGGCTGTGCGCTCCGAAGCGGGGTGGGCGGGGAAAATGCTGGCTGCAATGCAACCAGTTGAAGAGGAATGGAAAGACCCCGCGGTCGGGTGAGGAGATTTTCGCAAGGCAAACACACACATCCATTTCGGGAGCGAATCGAGGGAGATAGTGCGTGTTGCGGCGGAACAGTTGGAAGGAGGGTAAATGATAGCAGAGAGGGCTTCAATGCATGTTTTAAACGGTTAAATGCACTGCACGGTTTTGTATAAAGCTGCCAGGTAGCAGCACATAGACCATGCAATGCTGGCAAACATTCCCAGTCTGGGCTGCTTGTCACTGGACGAGCGAAGGGTGCAATTCGCCGCGACGGGCGCCTGAGGGCGCAGCGAGCGCCCAGTTGTCTGCTCCGCAACCAGTTCAGCCACACTGGCCACACACCTCAAAGGCATCAGTTAATCAGTAACTTCCCCCAACAGTCACACACTTGTATCCCAGAGCTCCCAGTCCCAGAGAGAGAGGGATCTGCAGAGGCAGGTACAGCTGCTGTGCGCTGAGGTGGGGGAGTTCTCCGATCTGCAACGCATTTCTGGGCAACTCTTGAAACTTTTGGACTGTGCATTCACTGGGCGAGGTGCTGGAATTCAGAAGTGGATCCTTTGGAAGCGGACTTCCTCGCAAACATACCCCACCCAACCCCGAGCCCCTCTCCCCGCTGCGCAGAGGACCTGGATCTCAAGGTGTCTCCCAAATTTCCGAGACTTTGGCACTGGAATACAATTTGGAGCCAGAAGTTTATTCACAACCTTCTCCTGCTCCTGCCTTGGTCGATTTTATTTTAAGGAAGGGATATGTTGGGATCTGTGAAAATGGAATCACACGAAATTCCTGAGTGGACCAGTTTATATTCAGACCCTGGTGAGGTCAGTATAATACACATCATCGGTGATCACCCCTTGCAGTCAGTGTGCAGACACTGACCACTTTTGCTAAATGCTGTATTCCCATTTAGAGTCTTTCTAGGACACCGAATCCAAGAAGAAGCGGGTTGCTGGTCTCTGTTCCAGAAGGAGACTTTTGTCTGTGTGGGCGCTCAGTTTAAGGCCTCACTGGTTCTAGTTTGTGCTTTCTCTGGACAGTAATCGGTCCAGTGAAGATGGAGCTTGGGACTGAAAGTGGGACCAAAGCGAGGAGCGCGGAAGAGTTGGAATGCACTGCTCGTGTGTCAGGTTCACAATGATTTCAGTCGTGTACTGCAGCTCCCTCACCGACTGAACCCGATTGTTTCACGTTCAGGGCTTGGCACTGGTTGAAATGAAAAGTCAGTTGGGCGGTGATTGTTTCATTGCATGGTTGGATCTGCTCAGTGTGTCATTGTGCCTACACTACACTGAGTGCGTGTGTTTATAACAGCGTGCTTGATGTGTGTGTGTGTGTGTGTGTGTGTGTCTGTAACAATGCACCAGTAGTTGGCTATAACAGTGCACCAGTGTTTGGCTGTAACAGTGTGCCAGTGTTTGACTATGTGTGCCAGTGTTTGACTATAAGTGTGCCAGTGTTTGACTATAACAGTGCACCAGTGTTTGACTATAAGTGTGCCAGTGTTTGACTATAACAGTGCACCAGTGTTTGACTATAAGTGTGCCAGTGTTTGACTGTGTCAGTGTTTGATTATAACAATGCGCCAGTGTTTGACTATAACAGTGCACCCGTGTTTGACTATAAGTGTGCCAGTGTTTGACTATAACAGTGCACCAGTGTTTGACTATAAGTGCACCAGTGTCTGACTATAACTATGCCAGTGTTTGACTATAACAGTGTGCCAGTGTTTGACTATAACAGTGCACCAGTGTTTGACTATAAGTGTGCCAGTGTTTGTCTATAACTGTGCCAGTGTTTGACTATAAATCAGTGTGTTTGCCCACTTCAAAGTGTCAGTGTTTATACCAGCATATCATTGTGTCCGTGTGTCTGTCTGTTACAGTGTCAAAGTAGGTCTGTCTTTAACTATAACTGTGTCTGAGTGTCTTTATATCTGTGTGTCTATGTGTATCTGTAACAATGTGCCAGTGTGTGTATCTACAATGTCACTGTGTGCCTGTAACAGTGTCAGTGTGTATGAGTGTGTGTGTGTATTTAATCAGTATGTCTGTGTATCAGTATCAATCTGCATGCTCCAGTGTACCAGCATATGCCTATATTATACTGTATTGGGGGTCTATAACAGTTTGTTAGTCTGAATTCCTCTAGCCACATCAATGTGTCATTGTGTCTGTGTCTATAATAGTGTCTGTGTATGTCTTCGTATCCATGTGTCAGCCCTTCTAAAATAGAGTTAGTGGTTGTGTTTCTATCAGTGTATCGGTGGGTGTTCATACCAATGTGTTCATATGTCAGTCTATAGCACTGTCAGGGTGTGTTTCTATCTGCTTGGCACTGTACATAATTGTGTGCGTGTGTGTGTGTGTGTGTGTGTGTGTGTGTGTGTGTGTGTGTGTGTGTGTGTGTGTGTGTGTGTTTGTGTGAGTCAGTGTCTGTATCTGTTCCTGAGTCAATGTCTGACTCTGTTCCAGAGTGTGCATTTCAATCCACGCATCATTCTGTCTACTTCAATGTCCTGTGTGTCTGTCTTTTATTTCTATGTTCCTATGTGTGTCTTTTCAGTATGTCAGCGTGTGTATTTAAAGGAGGGTTTTCAAACTCAGTGTCATTTCATTGTTTGTGTTTCTATTAGTGTGTCAGTGCATGAGTTTATTTCAAAGTGTAGTGAGTTTTAACCAGGGTCTCACACGTCCTTATTCCAGTGTGTGTGTGTCTGTGTGTGTGTCTATGATGGAGTGCAGTGTGTTTCAACCAATGCATCAGTCTGTGTGTATCTATCAGATTATCGAGGAAGTGTCAGTGCATTTATAACAAAGTGTCTCTGCTAAAGTCAATGTGCCGTAGTATGTGTTTGTGTCAGGTTCTGTGTATATCAATGTGTTTCTCTGTGTATTGACTCCAGCCTGTCACCATCTGCAGTTATAGTGTGTTGCTGTGTGTGGTTATTTCCATCCATGGGTACATCTGCTACACATTACTGGAGAGTGTGTTGATTTCAATATGTTTGTGCACATGTCCCATTTGCTTTATCACTTTGCATCTTCATATCAGTGTTTCACTCTGTGTTTGAGAGTGTGCCTTTATGCCATCCCCTCCCTGGTATCTGAAGTAAACCAGGCCTTTTCCAAACATTGTTATATTTGACCCAGGATTGAGCTTCAGATCCCCCACCCCCCCCACCCTACAGCATCGCGAAGGTTGTCTCCTTCCAGCCCTGTAACACTGGCCACTTCTACACATGCCCCAGCTCAGCTGTTCAAGCCGTCATTCTTGACTTGACTCATCCTTGAAGTTGACATCTTGACTTGTCTTTTTCAACTCTTCTTGGGTGACCCCATTCATTCGACCGGCCTGGACTTGCCATCCAAAACTTCGTTCTGTAACACACACTGTAACACCCCTCCACCCATCAACGCTATCTTTTCAGTTTTACACTCTTTCAGTTAAGCAACACCTTGGTTTTAAAACACTTGCCTCCGTTTTTGACATCGATGCAGCACCTCCTTTCCTCTGACAAATCACTGAGATATTGGTGCTCTTCGAATCATGGGCTCTTGCTAATCCCAAATTTAATCGTTCCACCATCGGTAGCCGTTCCTTCAGCTGCCAAGGTTCCTTGCTCCAGGATTCCTGCCTAAACCCTTCAGGTTCTTACTGGAGGATTACTCGTGTTGATATCAAAGTGTTAATCCATCTGTTCCCTTGTGTGTTTGTGTATACATGTGTGTGAGTGTGTCTGTGAGTGTGTCTGTGTCAGTATGTGCGTCTACAATGGAATGTCTGTTTATAGATCAATATTTGAGTGTTTATATCAGATGATCATTTTTTGTTTCTATCACTGTGTCATTGTGTGTACATTTATATTAAAGTGCATCTGTGTGCTAATATTAGTGTGTCAATGTGTGTGTTTATGTGTCTGTCAATGTGTGTGTTAGTTTTTGTGTTTATATCAACATTTCTGTGTATTTATGTGCGTGTGCCAGTGTGTGGTTATATCAATGTGTTATTCTGTTTAATTATGTGTTTCTTCCGCTGTGTGTATCAACAGTGTGTTACTGTGTGTGATCATCTGAGCTTCAGTGTGTTGCAGTGTGTTTATTTCAGTATGTTACTGAACAAATCCATTTCACTGTGTGTTTGTATCTTCCTATCACTGTATCATTTGTGTATCTCCATGCCAACCGTCTGCCTGACAATGGTCAGGGCCTGGACCAGACTGTTTTCAAGCACCATCGCATTGACCCAGAGCCCAGCTTGGGCCACTTCCCCTCAGCGTCACCTGTGTAACACCGACCAACTCCACACCTGCATCTGCCTGCCCACTGAAACACTCGCCGTCCTTTCTGACAGCCATCCCAATACCTTCATCACTGGGCTGCTTTGTTCCCTAAACTTGAGACCATCTGCAGACTGCGTCGTAACTCACACTGTGGTCCCGGTCAGCTACCACCCTGAGTCCATCGACCAACATTGACTCCCAGTTTAGCCAAGTCTTGACTCTAAAATTCTCATCCTTAATTCTGAAACCTCTTCATGACTTATAGAGTTACATGGCAAGGAAAATGGCCCTTCAGCCCGACTCGTCTGTGCTGACCAAGGTGCCTTCCGGAGCTAGTCCCATTTGCCTGCATTTGACCCATATCCCTCTAAACCTTTCCTATCCATGGACCCATCCGAATGTCTTTTAAATGTTGTAACTGTACCCACCTCTGCCACTTCCTCTGGTAGCTCAGTCCATATACCCACCACCCTCTGTGTGAAGAAGTTGGCCCTCAGGTCCCCTTTAAATCTTTCCCCTCCCACCTTAAACCTTTGCCCTCTGGTTTTAGACTGCCCTACCTCCAAGGCTTTGGGCCTCTTAAGTCTGTACCCTCAGAGGTACCAGCACCGTCTGACCTTCTGCTAAATCTTAATATTTCTACCACTGAGAGTCAGGCTTGGGATCTGGAATTCTCTGCCTTAACCCCTTGGCCTCTCTCCCTCCCTATAGCTTTCATGCTGCTTAAAATCTACCACTTGGCCAAACCTCCGGCCATTTCATCCCCTCTCGTGCAGCTCTGTGTCAATTTTGTCTGGCGGCACTCCTGCCAAGGTGCTTGAGATATTCTGTCACATTAGAGTGCCAGATAAAATGAAAGTTATTGTCTGTGTGTTCAAGATAGTGTGTTGGTATGTGTGTTTATGTACAGGAGTTTGTCAGTGGAGTATCATTGTGTATGTCTGTACCTAAATGTTCAGGTATATGTATCAGAAAGTTCCTGTGTGTGGTCACTTCAGTGAAGCAGTGTGAGTGGTGTGTGTTTATGTCAGTGTGTCACTGTGCATGTTCATGTACTGTGTCACTTTGTCCTCTTATATCAGTGTGCTTCATTATATCATGTGTTCTTGTTTGCAGCAGCGTGTTGGTGTGCCTGTTTACGTGTGTGTGTTTGACACACTTGTGTCACAGTGGGTGTATTTAAATCATTGTGCCCTGTTACAACTTCATATCAGCATCAGTTGCACAGTTAAATCTCAGTGTGACCATGTACGTTCCTATCTGTGGGTAGCTGTCTGCTTGTACAAAGTGTGTCTGTTTGTATTTAAATTAGGGTGTCATGTGCTCACACATTTACGTCACTGTGCATTTTTATATTGGTGTCAGTATGGGTCCTTATCTCAGTAGTCATTCTGTTCGTTTGACTGTTTATCACTGTGTCTCTATCTTATAATCTTATACAAGGTCATTCAGCCCGTTGGGTCCATGCTTGCTCCCAGTGGAGTGATTCCATCAGTCTACTTCCCCGTCTTCTTATTTCCCTTCAGCCCTACAATTTAGTGTAGCAGTTAGTGTAATGCTATCACAGCGCCAGCGACCCGGGTTCAATTCCAGCCGCTGTCTGTAAGGAGGTTGTACGTTCTCCCCGTGTCTGCGTGGGTTTCCTCCGGGTGTTCCGGTTTCCTCCCATATTCCAAAGATGTACGGGTTAGGAAGTTGTGGGCGTGCTATGTTGGGACCGGAAGCGTGGCGACACTTGCGGGCTGCCCCCAGCACACTCTATGTAAAAGATGCATTTCATTGTGTTTCGACGTACATGTGACTACCTTACACTGTGCAGTAATATTTGTGTGTCCATGAATTGTCTTACATCAGTATATCATTGTGTACATTTATATGTGTGTTATCGAAAATGTTCATGTTTCTGGGTTATGTGACAGCTTTACATCAGTGTTACAGCAAGTATCTACTCAGAGTGTCAGTGTATTTATGATGGTGCAAGGACGGGTGTCAGTGACTTGTTACATGGGCGCGTCACTGTATAACCACCAAAGTGCGTCGTCCGCATCTGTTTATTATTGAATCACTGTTCTTTTATTGTTTTGTATTTGTGTGTATAATTACTATGTCAGTGCATTCATATCAGTGCGTCTTGTACATTGTTTCAGAGTTCCTGTTTATATCAGTGTAACAGTGCATGTAAAAGTGAAAGTGTGTCTATGTGTTTGTTGAAATCGGTGAATCATTCCACATCCCTGTATCATTGGATGGTTACATCAGTGTGACTCTGCATGTTTTATATCACCGAACTGGTATGTTTACATGCGTGACACAGCATGTTCCTGTCAGTGCTTCACACATGTTCATATCAGTTTATGTCACTGATTCAGAGTGCCTGCTTATATCACGGTACAATGCTCGTGCTTTATCTCATTGTCTCACTACATTTGCACTAGTTCTTCTACGTGTGTGTGTCAGTCTGCTTCTTTATCCCAGTGTGTGGAATATCACAGCACTGATGTATCCTCAATCCTCACCTTATCCATCACCGGCTCGTCCCTTCCTCAGCTCCTCTTCCTCTGTTTCTGCGAGAGGTTTGTGACCAATGTCCTCTGAAAGCCGACTGACCCCTGGGCACCCTGGGTACTGACCCCAGGCACCCTGGGCACTGACCCCTGGACACCCTGGGTACTGACCCCCAGGCACCCAGGGTACTGACCCCCAGACACCCTGGGTACTGACCCCCAGGCACCCAGGGCACTGACCCCCGGGCACCCTGGGTACTGACCCCCAGGCGCCCTAGGTACTGACCCCCGGGCACCCTGGGTACTGACGCCCGGACACCCTGGGTACTGACTCCGGATACCCTGGATTCTGACCCCCAGATACCCTGGGCACTAAATCCCGGATATGCTGGGTACTGACCCCTGGATACGCTGGGTTCTGACCCCCGGATACTCTGGGCACTAACCCCCAGATACCCTGGGTACTGACCCCCGGGTATCCAGGGTACTGACCCCTGGGCACTCTGGTTACTGACCCCTGGGTACCCTGGGTACTGACCCCTGGGCACCCTGGGTTCTGACCCCTGGATACCCTGGGTACTGACCCCTGAGCACTCTGGGTACTGACCCTTGGCACCCCAGGTACTGACCC
This sequence comes from Pristis pectinata, assembly GCF_009764475.1. Classification (NCBI taxonomy): domain Eukaryota; kingdom Metazoa; phylum Chordata; class Chondrichthyes; order Rhinopristiformes; family Pristidae; genus Pristis; species Pristis pectinata. The sequence goes on along the minus strand of NC_067439.1, from coordinate 11,070,360 downwards.
CTTGGCACCCCGGGTACTAACCCCTAGGTACCCTGGGTACTGACCCCTAGATACCCTGGGTACTGACCCCCAGGTATCCTGGGTGATGACCCCCAGGTGCCCTGTGTACTGACCCCTGGGTACCCTGGGTACTGACCCTCAGATACCCTGGGTACTGATCCCTGAGTATCCTGGGTACTGACCCCCGGATACCCTGGGTACTGACCCCTGAGCACTCTGGGTACTGACCCTGGGTACCCTGGGTACTGACCCCCAGGTATCCTGGGTGATGACCCCTGAGTGCCCTGTGTACTGACCCCTGGGTGCCCTGTGTACTGACCCTCAGATACCCTGGGTACTGACCCCTGAGTATCCTGGGTACTGACCCCCTGATACCCTGGGTACTGACCCCTGAGTATCCTGGGTACTGACCCCCGGATACCCTGGGTACTGACCCCTGAGTATCCTGGGTACTGACCCCCGGATACCCTGGGTACTGACCCCTGAGCACCTTGCCTACATTTGCACCCACTCTATTTACATTCTCTCCGTTTCTGCCTTTCTGTTGCACCCAAGTATTTCTGACGTGCCTGCCTTTCTCCTCAGCCTAAGGTTCCCTTCCCCTGTAGCTGATCGGAGCCCAAACAATTCCCTTCCATTTCCTGCACTTGAGCCCTTGTTCCGTCCCTCCTCTCCCAGAAACATGATGGTGTTCCCGTTCCCTCACCTCCCACCCACTTCCCATTTCAGTGGATCACCTGCGGCCATTTCCAAAACTTCGAGTGTGATTCCCCCATCAAACACATCGTCAACACTCCACTCCTTCTCCAACATCCTGCTTTATTCCTCAATCACCTCCTCTTTGCCTTGCCATTTTTCCGACCTCCTCCCTTCCCACTGCCCTGGGCTCCATGCTCCCTCTGCACCCATGTGCAGTTAGTGTGCTGCATTTGCTGGCCTCCGTGTTATCTCCTCTACCTGGAGGAGACCAAAAGCAGATTGGTGAGCACCGCTGCTCAGACTGCAGGCATGATCCAAGGTCTCTGGTCACCTGTCACTTTAATTCTCCACACCATTTCCTCTCCAACCTCTCTGCCCATGGCCTTTTACACTGCAACATGCGCTCGACGAACAACTTCTGATCTGACACTTTCTGGAGACACGGAAGACTGCAGATGCTGGAATCTGGAGCAACGCACAAAACTCTGGAGGAACTCAGTGCATCAGGCAGCATCCGTGGAGGAAGATGGGCAGTTGACGTTTCGGGTTGAGGCCCTTCGTCTGGCTATCTCCCCCTTTCTTTCCAGTGCAGATGAACGTTTACTGTCTATTTCCCTCCTTAGATGTTCCCTGAGCCACTGAGTTCCTCCAGCGCCTTTTGTGTTGTGACATTTTTTGGACTAAGCTCTGTGCTTAACCTGCTCTAGACTCATCTATTGTTCCTTTATGTGTCCCAATATCACCTCCTTGGGTCCTGTACCATCCTTCCTCTTGACACTGATTCACTCTTCCATCCCATTACAGACACCTCCCCTGTTGTCCTCTCCTATCCAACCCACCCCTTTCTCTGCATCTTAAAACCTGTTCATCTCCAGTCTCTCCAGTTTTGATGAAAGACCATTCCCCGGAATATCTGCTGTTGCCTGACCTGCTGAACCTTTCCCAATAGTCTTGAATAGAAATTTGCCCCAGCTCAGTAGCACTAAACATGCTTTATAGTCACAACAGGGTGTTGCATTCAGTTCTCCAAGTTCACCGGGCAAAGTATGGCCCACTGACACAGCTACAGAGCATGTTTAGTGTTACAGACTGGAGACGCAGTTCTAGGCATCTGCTTTCATCTGTCTATTGGTTTACATAATCTGCTAATGTAATCTGTTAATTGTAGTGTGCCACATTGTGTTTGTATCAGCAACGTTGCAGTCACTGTTAAAGTTAGCTATATCAATGTGCTATTGTCTCTGCTGATGTGCATTAGGATTGTGTTTATAGTGATCTGTACTAGTTTATATAAGTATGTCACTTTATCTCTGTGACTGTGTGTATTTTGTTAGTGTGTCATTGTGGGTGTGTGTGTGTATCAGTGCAATAGTGTGTGCCTAGCCCTGGTGTCAATGTGTGTTCTTATATCCATTCTATGATGGAAGTCGGGGGCCCTCACTTGTTGAGTGAGAGCCTCGACAAATGCCATCGACCCAACATTGATTAGCGATCTGCTGGTTCCCAGAACAAAGACTCAATCCACCACCCAGTGCACCGAATCGGTCCTGGAACTGCGATCCTGTAGCTTTAACCCTGAGGGACTTCCCTGGCTGTGGTGTGAATCCTGTGAACATGCAGAAGAGCACTTGTGCTTGAAGAAGCCAATGTCTCCAATACCCAACAATCTACAATCCCACAATTGGCAACAGTTAGCCAAAATATAGCGAGGAACACCATCACCACTCAAAATCTTCCCTCCAACTGAGGAACAATCTATCCCCACACGAGTATTAAAATATGAGAGCTGTACATCACCAACATGAAATGTAACTTGAAATGGCCCAACCAACTGCCTCTAAGCACCGACACCAACTCTGTGCATTGGCATCGTTACAGCCATCATATTATGTGGAACTATGATACAAAGGAAGAGATAGCAAAGGCATCCCAGTCTGCATACCTCGCAGGACCTGCCCCTGGCCTTAACCTCAACCCGCTCGTTGACAGTCTGATTGCATCTCAGGTCTTCCCATGAACTCCGGACACCATTGCTTCCCCAACAGTCAACAGAGAACCATCACCACCCACAATGACATTGAATTCCAGTGACTTAGTCAAAGTGAATCCCATGTGGAACCTGGCTGAAACGACTGAAATGTTATAGGGAAGCCATTGATAAAGTAGCGACTCAAATCCCTGTGAAGCCACAGTTTTGTTGGCCACTTCCAGGAAAGAGAATCCCTCTGGGCTACAGGGAAGAGTGAACTCCTTGTGGGCAAAAGAGACCAGATGTCATTTCCAACAACATATTGAGTCAACCACAGGTTGGATGGCATAGCTGCAGTCCCTAGATGGTCTGTTTCAGCAGTATATCGAGTTGTTGAAGGACTGTGCTGTTACTGTCCTGGGCTCTTCCCGGACACCTCAAAGCTGTTTAGACCAACAGAACACTGTCTCTTCAAAGTCCAACTCCAACTGTTTGAAGAACACAAAAGGAACTCTCACCAGAAGTTCCAAGCAAGAGGTTGGAACACAGACTTCGTTCAGCAAAGTGGAAATGATGGATTAGCTTCAATGAAGAAAAAGAAAGTGACCATCAAAGGAAGCCCCTGACTGATCCTTCTCCAACAGCTGAGCAGCAAAAGATCACGCCTGGTGAAATTGTAGAGCAAATCCACAGAACCTGGGTGCACAAAGGTGTGGCAGGAAGCCGAGGTCAATGCTGCATTATTCTTTGGATCAAGAAGCCCTCCCTGAAATCTTCTCTAATCCTCCTACCAATCCAGTGAGCTTAGACCAATAGGTCCTGGTAATTGATCACACTGTCCTTTCTATTCATTCTTTCTGTCTGTGGGAGGCAGTGGATATTGCAGCCTAAGACATAGGTAGCTGCCAGTATGCCATGCGACTAAGTAATCCAGTCCAGGATTTGATGATATGTGGCAGTGGTTGCAAGTGAAGGTGTTGTAATTGGAAAGTCTGGAAGCTCCATGCTTCTTATGGGCTCTTCAAGCAGTCAGAGCTAATTCCTGTCATGGATTTTGATGCCCCTGCTCAAGGTAATGGCGCCATTTGTTCAAACCACTTATCAGGGGTTCCCATTGGTCAGGATCAGTTCCAAATTTCTTCATTTGTTGCTTGCCTACATCTTTAATATAGAACCTTGGGTTGTCCTGTCTTCCCTCTGTTAAGTTCTCATATATTGGAAGGTATTCTGAGGGACAGGATATATAAGTATCTGGATAGACAGAACCTGATCGGGGATAGTCAACGTGGCTTTGTGCGTGGTAGGTCATGTCTAACCAATCTTATAGAGTTTTTCGAGGAGGTTACCAGGAAGGCTGATGAAGGGAAGGTGCTGGACGTTGTCTGCATGGACTTTAGCAAGGCCTTTGACAAAGTCCCGCAGGGGAGGCTGGTCCAGAAAGTTAAGTCGCTTGGCATTCAGGATGAAATAGTCAATTGGATTCAACGTTGGCTTAGTGGGAGAAGCCAGAGAGTGGTAGTAGATGGTTGTCTCTCTGATTGGAGGCCGGTGACTGGTGGTGTGCCGCAGGGATTGGTGCTGGGTCTGTTGTTGTTTATCATCTATATTAATGATTTAGATGATAATGTGGTGAACTGGATCAGCAAAATTGTGAATGACACTAAGACTGGGGGTGTAGTGGACTGCGAGGAAGGTTATCAAAGCTTACAAAGCGATCTGGACCAGCTGGGAAAATGGGCTGAAAAATAGCAGGTGGAATTTAATGCAGACAAGTGTGAGGTGCTGCACTTTGGGAGGACAAACCAACGTAAGACTTAAACAGTGAATGGTAGGGCTCTGCGGTGTGCAGTAGAACTAAGGGACCTGGGAATACAGGTCCATGGTTCCTTGAAAGTGGCAACACAGGTAGGTAGGGTCACAAAGAGAGCTTTTGGCACACTGGCCTTCATAAATCAGGGCACTGAGTACAGGAGTTGGGATATTATGTTGAAGTTGTATAAGACTTTGGTGAGGCCAAACTTAAGAGTATTGTGTGCAGTTCTGGTCACCTACCTACAGGAAAGATATCAATAAGCTTGAAAGAGTGCAGAGAAAATTTACAAGGATGTTGCCAGGACTTGAGGACCTGAGTTACAGGGAAAGGCGGAATAGGTTAGAACTTTATTCCCTGGAGCACAGGAGAATGAGGGAAGATCTTATAGAAGTATACTAAATTATGAGGGGTTTAGATAGGGTGAATGCATGCAGGCTTTTTCCCCTCCGGTTGGGTGAGACTAGAGCTAGAGGACATAGATTTAGGGTGAAAGGTGAAATATTTAAGGGGAATCTGAGGGGGAACTACTTCACTCAGAGGGTGGTGCGAGTGTGGAGCGAACTGCCAGCGGAAGTGGTGGATGCGGATTCAATTGTAACATTTAAGAGAAGTTTGGATAGGTGCATGGATGAGAGAGGAATGGAGGGCTATGGTCCAGGCACGGGTAGATGGGACTAGGCAGGAAACCAGGCTGGCATGGACTAAATGGGCTGAAGGGCCTGTTTCTGTGCTGTATGACTCTGTGTAACATGTCTTTGGGTATAGATCCCCTCCCATCTGCACAGATGGTCGAAGCAGTGCGGTTATCTCTACTTGTGTAGAGCTATCACACTTGGTCAATTAAAAACCTCTGCAATGGGGACATTATCTTGTCTTTTGAGACTGAGTATTCCCTGTAAGCAGTTACTTAACATCTGCTCTGGCTGTTCACGTTTTCTCACCATACATGAGACTGTAAGTGTGCAAGTTTTGTGTAAGCTTTGTACACTGGCGTTTTGGTCTTGACAGTAAACTTGAAGTTGTTCCACTCTTTTACCTGTTCTGCTGAAAGCTAGTCTAGGCCTCTCATAATTTTACACCATAATTAAATCTCCCTTTGGTCTCCTTTGTTCCCAAGAAACAACCCCAGCCTTGTCAGTCCCCCTTCATTACTATAATTCCCCCACTCAGGCAGGATCCTTGCAAATTTGCTCTGCACTCTCTCCAGTACTGGCACATCCTTCCTGGAGTGTGGTGACCAGAACTGTTCACAGTGCTGTGGCTAAACTAATGTTTTATACAGTTCTAGAATAACGTCTTTGTTCTTACATTCTGATGAAGGCAGGTGTTCCATATACTTTTTACACCACCTGTTGTTCTCAGAGATCTGTGCGTACTCCCTCCAAGATCTCTCTGTTCCTCTGGTATTCTACAATTCATGGTGATTTTTCTCGCATTTTTTCCCTCTCTGGATGTGTTACTTCACACGTCTGCATATTGAATTCCATGTGCACTTCTGCGCTGAACTAACCAGGCAAATTATGTTTTCCTGCAGCCTTGGACTGTCTTCACTATAGATCTTGGTATGATCGACAAAGTTCTTAATCACGGCGCATTTAACTTCACATCATGAACATATACCGTGAGAGGCAGGAGACTCAGAACTGAGCTCAGCACACGGCTCTTCAATCACCAAACTTCCCGTTGGCCATAAGCCTTAGCTTTCTTCCACTGAACCAAATCTTCATTCAGTTTGCCACTTTCTTTTGAATCCCAGGAGCTTTTAGTTTCCTGGTCAAGCTACCACATGAGACTTTGTCAAACACTTCACTAAAATCCGCATAGACCACAACAAATACGCTGCCCTCATTGATAATCTTTCTGACTTCCTCAAAAAAAAATCAATCAAGTTTGGTGAACATGATCTTCCTTCAACAAATGCATGCTGATTGACCCTGATGCCTCGAACTGTTGATTTATTGGTATTGGTATTGGTATTGGTTTATTATTGTCACTTGTACCGAGGTACAGTGAAAAACCTGTGTTGCATACCGATTGTACAGGTCAATTCATTACACAGTGCAGTTACATTGAGTTAGTACAGAGTGTATTGAGGTAGTACAGGTAAAAACAATAACAGAACAAAGTGTCACAGCTACAGAGGAAGTGCAGTACAGGTAGACAATAAGGTGCAAGGTCATAACAAGGCAGATGGTGAGGTCAAGAGTCCATCTCATTGTATAAGGGAACGGTTCAATAGTCTTATCACAGTGGGATAGAAGCTGTCCTTGAGCCTGGTGGTACGTGCCCTCAGGCTCCTGTATCTTCTACCTGATGGGAGAGGGGAGAAGAGAGAATGACCCGGGTTAATTATGCTGGCTGCTTCACCAAGGCAGCGAGAGGTAAAGATAGAGTCCGTGGAGGGGAGGCTGGTTTCCATGATGCGCTGGGCTGCGTCTACAACTCTCTGCAGTTTCTTGCGGTCCCAGGCAAAGCAGTTGCGATACCAAGTATGATGCAGTGATGCATCCAGATAGGATTACACTATACATTGGGTAAATCACTAACAGTCCCTGCTGTTTGGTTGACTAGCTCATAGTTTCTTGGCCTGTACTGCTGTCCTTAACATAATTGCACCTCATCCACAGCCTTCCAATCCTCCAGCAATGCACCAGAAGAGGAAACCTGTAGTCGGAGCCTGTGCTATTTTCTCCCTATGCTTCTGAGATACATCTCATCCAGGCCTGGCAACCTACCAACTTTTAAAGGTGCCTCACCTCCTATTATGTTCTCTCTTTCCATGTTTATCATTTCTAATACATTATTCCTCTTTAATGTCAATGTCGATATCTTCCCGATCTTCTGTGAAGACAGACACAAAATATTCATTTTGAAAATAAAGAGGTTGGATTTTGTGTTCAATAGGAGGTAGTAGGTTCAGAACAGATGTGAGGGGCACGTTTTTTATTGAGAGAGTGGCAGATGCCTGGAATGCATGGCATGATAGGGTGGTGGTGGCAAGCTCATTGGAGGCTTTCAAGAAAGGCTTAGATGGGCACATGAATGGGAGGAGAATAGAGGAATATGGGCATTCTGTAGGCAGGAGGGAATAGCTAGGTCGGCACAACATTGTGGGCAGAAGGGCCTGTTCTGTGCTGTACTGTTCTATGTTCTATGAACTTGACATGCCTTCACTCTTTTGATTTCTCCTGCCTTCTCCTGTCATTGAGTCTTAAAGTCCCGCAGCACGGAAACCGGCCCTTCAGCCCAACTGGTCCTCGCCAACCAAAATGTCCTTCCCATTTGCCTGCATTTGGCCCAAGTCCCTCTCAACCTTTCCTCTCCATGTACCTGTCCAAGTGCCTTTTAAATAATGGTAATGTACCTGCCTCAACCTCTTCCTCTTCCTTTCTTATACTTTTAAGCTTCAACTATTTAGAACTTGTCTTTGGGTTTTCCGTTAATTTTCCTGCTGGTGTTTATTCCTGTCCTCTCTTTGATTTTCAGATTTCCTTTTTAATTTCACCCCTGCACATTCTGTAGCCTTTGTGCTATTTTGATCTCTGGTATTTCTTATAAAGCTTTCCTTTTCTGCAGTGTCTTCCCATAAATGTAAATTTACCCTCTTCCTTTGTTTTAGGAGCATATTTGATCTGAACCCTCACTATCTCCTCCCCACTACCTCCCACTGCTCTGCCACTGATTTACCTTCAAATGTTCTTTCCCAGCTGGATCTCAGCCTTGTAAACGCGCCCTTATCTTAAATTTGAGAAGACCTTTTCTCCTGCTCTTTCTTTGTTCATTTCTATACCTGGGATAAATCTAACTGAATAATGATTGCCAAAATGCCCTCTCTTACCACTTTCCCAGTCTCATTCCTTGAACCTCAGCGGAGTGCTTCCACCCCTCTTGTTGAATGCTACATGCTGATGAGAAGCGTTCCCACAAGTGAACATGAAGAATGCCGCACCCGTTAAGTCCTTGTTACCTTCCCAATCAACGTGAAGAAACCCCTTATTACAACGCTTTGTATTTCTCAGAAACTTGCCCAAGTATTTGCCCTTCTATCTCACTCTTACCCTTTGAGGCCTGTGGTATGTTTCCGGCAATTTGATTGCCCTGGTTATGCTCTTTAGTCTGCTCTTAGCTATTGACCTTTCTGTGTATCACCTCTGCTCGTAGATACTTGTTCTTAACCAACACTCCCCAGTCTATCTGTCTGAAACCTCTGTAACCAAGAATGTTAAGCTGCGCACACAGCCCATGCTCAACCACGCGCCAGCAGCAGCCCTGATATTGCACTCCAACTCAAGTCCTCAATTCATCACCTTTATTCCCCAGATTCCTTGGATTGCGGCATAACCAAGTTTTTTTCATTTCCATCACTTTCTGAACCCCTCCCTCCCTCCCTTTTCTTACTTTTCAAACCATTGGCAGTGGGAGTGAATCCCATTCTCACCTCCACCCTAATGTTAACCATCTCCCCAGCAAACCTCCCCGCACGCCTCTGTGGAGAGTCTGCCTTGTACAGATCCCACCTTCCACAGAACTGGTCCCAGTGTTGCAGGAACTTAGTTCCCTCTGTCCTACAGCCTCATACTCACCTGCATTATCCTCTTCTAGTTCTGTACTCACTGGCATGTCGCACTGGGAGTAATCTTATCATTTCAAGTTCACGTTTATTGTCATGGGCATAAATGCCATGAAGATTAGCAACACAGTATATTACAAACATGACAAAAGTAAGTTAATATAAACTTAAATTAACATAAATTATACATAACTTACATGACAAAATAAATATAATGACACTGGAGCAAGTTCAGAGAGAGGAAAATACAGTCCAAGGTAGAATTAGGGTTTTTCAGGTGGGTTCAAGAATCTGATGGCAGTGGGGGAGAAGCTGTGGTTGAACCTTGAGGTGTGGGTCTTCAGTCTCCTGTACCTCCTGCCTGATGGCAGCATCGAGAAGACGGCACGGCCCGGATGGTGGGGGGTCCCTGATGATGGACGTCGCCTTCCTGAGCCATCGCCCCTTGTAGATGTCCCCGATGGTGGGGAGAGCTGTACCCATAATGGAACTGATTTAGGTCATGCTGTTTGATCTCCTCTCTGGCACCTTCCAATGTTCCTTAAGGATACCATCCTACTTGCTGCTACAGCATTGGTACCAACATGCACCATGATCTCCAACTGTTTCCCCTCTCTCATTCTCCTCCCCAACCCACTAATCAGAATGCTCTGTCTACACAGTGATGTCCTTCGCACCAGGGAGGCAACATACTATCCTGGAATCACAGCTGTGACCTCAATCATCTCTAGGCACCCTTTGACTATTTGAATCCCCTACCCCACATATCATTGAGCCTCCCATTGTTCCATGGTCTTCAATCTGGTCATATTCCCTTGAGGAAGCACCACCTTCTCCAGTATTAAGAGGCAGCCCTCAGAATTTGTTCCTAGAAAGAGTTTTGCTAAGCAAGACTCCATAAACCTAAAAGGCTGGGTGAAATGTATTTTGCCTTTCCAAGGCTTGTATTGCTGTGCGTGGAGAGGGGCAAGCCATTCGTTACAACGAGGTGGACTCGTGAATCAAAGACAAACCCCAAAGAGTTAATGGTGCTGTAGCACAGCCTTGTAAATGAAAGGTCTGTAAATCGAGGAACACTCCTGCCAGAGTTTGATGCCCTCACAGATCTGCTGCCTGAGGCAGGTCTGTCCAAAGGTTGCCCGAACCCTCTCTCTGTGTAGGACCTCAGCTGCGGGGTGATTATCTCCCGGAATGTGCTCTCCCTGTAACAGGCATGGACGCTCCGTGGTGCTACCAGCTGTTGTTCAAGTTCCGAGATCCAGATCTTGGTCTCTTCCAGTTGATGCTACTTCCTGTGGACGTGGTTGTCCGGGACACCAGGAGCATCCTGTACTTCCTGCGTGGGCAGAAGATGTGTATTCGACAGGACCAATCAGAAGGTGCTGACTGCCTCAGTTAACTAGCGCAGGAATCAAAAATTGAAACCACCCGAAATAAAAGCCATGGTGCTTGTTATCAACTGGCCTCCTGCTGACTACAGGTGCTGGTCTTTGATTCATTTTCCTTCTCAAACATGCGGAACAATAAGTTGTTACCCAGGTGGGTCAGTCTGAGGTACTGAAGTGACATCTCCTTCCCCCTCTGCATGAACTCACAAGAATCAAACTCCTGAGTTTCGCACACAGTTTGTGACTGCCCCCCCCCCCCAATTCCAGTTGCACACTGCGCCCCACTGCCCTTCAACATGTACCCACGTGACCTACAGCCATGGACTCTCAAAGTCACGCAGAATCGCAAACATGGATGTCCTCATCTTGACTGCAGACTCAGAGATATTACATTTGATTCCCTCATCAAAGTCATCATTTTATGGTAAACACAACTTGGGATCACCTGCAATAGAACATAGAACATCAAGCAGTACAGCAAAGGAACAGGCCCTTCAACCCACATTGTCTGTGCCAACCATGATGACAATTTAAACTAATCCCATCTGCCTGCACATGGTCCGTATCCCTCCCTTCCCTGCCTGTTCACATGCCTGTCGAAATGGCTCTTAAACGTTGCTATTGTATCTGCTTCTGCCACTACCTCTGGCAGTGCCTTCCAGGCACCTAACGCTCTCTATGTAAAAGACTTGCCTCATAAATCTCCTTCAAACCTTCTCCCCTCCTGCTTTAAAGCTATGCCCTTTAGTATTTGATATTTCCACCCTGAGGAAAAGACTCTGACTCTCTATCCTATCTCTGCCTCTCACAATTTAATATACATTAATTTTATAAAGTTATAGTGCTACAGATATCCGAGATGAATCTCCAGCCTCCTAGCTGACCCATGTTCCACTAAATGCTGAAGTTCATTGATGGGTCCACTCCAACAATTTGGCTGCCTCTAGGGGTCAACAGGACCCCAATCTATCTGTCGGGATGCCGTCACCCTCTTTGCAAGTCAGTGAATTAAGGAAAATTAACAAACATTTAGTAACGTTTCCTACGCAGAAGGACGGAGGTCACAGGAATCTCTGAGGTGCTTCGGCCAGGCAGATGTGAACATCTGCTGCACAGAAGCACTCCTGCAGTGTGCAGCTGTGACCCTCAGGGACAGTCTATGGACACCAAGTGACTCATTGCCCAGTTACAGTCACGAAGGGGGTATCGATGCAATGCACTCCACCAATTATCTGGCTGGATGTAAGATTCTATGTGATGCTCTAAAGATGCAAAAAGAACACTGAGCATTCTCAAGCAGTGTGTCATTGTGTGTACATTTTTATCACTGTGTGAATTTATGTGTTTTGACGGTGTGCCAGTATGTGTTGTGTGAGTGTCTGGCAGTGTAACACTATCCTCGAAAAATTCCCTTACTGTAGAGATTTTAATTAGAGTGTGACTCAGTCTGTAAAGATTAGTGTGTGTACCAGTACATCAGTGAATTTGAGTAAGTCACTGTGTCAGTGCTTAGAGTCATGGCGTGGAAACAGTCCCTTCAGCCCAACTCGTACATGCTGACCAAGTTGCCTATCTGAGCTAGTTCCATTTGCCTGCGTTTGGCCCATATCCCTCTAAATCTTTGTATCCATGGACCTATCCAAATGCCTTTTAAACATAGTAATTGTACCCACCTCTACAGCTCCCTCTGGCAGCTCGCTCCATGTACCCACCACCCTCTGTGTAAAAGAGCTGCCTCTCAGATCCCTTTCAAATCTTTCCCCTCTTACGGTAAACCTATTCCCTCTAGTTTTGGATTCCTCTACCCTGGGGAAAGACACTGTGACCATTCACCTTATCTACACCCTCATGGTTTTATAAACCTCTATAATGTCACCCCTCAGCCTCCTTTGTTCCAGGGAAAACAGTCCCGGCCTATCCAGTCCCTCCTTGTAAGCCAAGCCCTCCAGTCCCGGCAACATCTTCAATAATCTTTTGTTGCACCCTCCAGTTTAATGACATCCTTGTTTGTGTTAATTTTCCATCTTTTCTTATGAGGTAGGAGGAGGCCATTTGGCCCATCCTGTTTATGCTAGTCTCAGAGCAATCCCACCCACCCAGTTATTTCCCTGTGACTTAGTCTTTCACATATACCCATCTCCTGCCCCCCCTGCCCCCCCCGCAAAGTAACCCAAAGTTGCAGCAGCCAACTAACCCACCAGCACATCTTTGGGATGTGGGAGGAAATGGAAGCACCCAGGGGAAACCCACACGATCACAGGGAGAACATGCAAACTCCTCACAGACAGCACCGGAGGTCAGGCTCGAACCTGGGTCTCTGGAGCTGTGAGGCAGCTGCACTACCTGCTGTGGCACTATATCGGTGTGCTGTATCTGTGTCACTTGGTTTTATATCATTTTGTGTTCATGTCACTGACATGTCATGTCAGCTATATCACTTTTGTCAGTCTGTGCTTGAGCTAGTTGATCAGTCTGTCTGTGTTGCTGTTTGAATTACCTGACACATTGTGGGTTTAAGCAGTGTATGTTGGTGCGTTACAGTCTGTGTTCACGTCGCAGTGTGAACAGCTCAGGAGGTGCGCAGTGCTGCCTATTTTAGGATTTCGGGACTGAAATGTATATGTCACGGACTGGAACGCACTGTCAACCGTTTCCAGATTGTCCTGCGTCACTCCAGAAATGACACCACACAATTCCCGATGTGGGACACACTCGTGCAACTGATGTGCTGTCCGTGCTAGGTACGCATGGATTACACATTCCCCACGGAACGCGCCTTTTGCAGCATTCCAGGGAAATTAGATCAGGTTGTCCTGGGAGTGACCATCGCTGAACGGTTATGTTTTCACACACAGTGCCGGTCTGCAGCCCACTGAGGTGAGTTACCTTTTAACCTTCTGATCCCATGGTCCCAGCTCTTCTCTCCAAAATGAGGCCTCCCCCACCAACAACAGTTCATCCCAGGTTCCAAATTCCTGACAACAACCCCCCTACCCCACCCCCTCAATCAGCCAACGTCCCAAACCCCTAACCCACCTGTCAGCCCAAGTCCTGATCCAACCCCCAGCCACTGGTCTCACCACAACCCTCTGAACCCCTCCCACACAACTATCTCCTCCACAGTTATCACGCCTGGATCCAACACCCACCCCGCCTCCTTCTCTCCCACTCAGTGGAGGCCATGACCCTCAGTCGACCTCCCCAAACTCCTGCCGGATACCTGACCACTGACCCAACCCCGGGCTCCGATTTGCCCCAGGACTGCCAACCCTTTCTCTGCCCAGCACCAACACCCCCCCACCTAACCTGGGTCCCAGGCAGTGTGTAAAAATGTGCCGCATTACTGTACCCCGCCATGGCTGCTACTGAATTTAACACCAGTTGGTCCTTGACTGGAGAACTAGTTACCATGGTACGACTCTGGCAAGCTGGTGTATCTACCACTGTGCACTATAATGGCTCGGCCATTGTGTCTAGTTGTTTCTTTGCTTTGTTCAATTGAGAGTGCACTATGTGTTTATAAGAGTGTGGCTCTGTCTTTTCATTTATATTTCATGTATCAGTGTGTTTATATCAGAGAGCTATTGTCCAGTTCCATATATTTCTCATCTTCTGGATGTACATATCAAAGTATCATTGCGTGTTTATATCAGGGTGTTCCCTTTGACTAAGCAACTTTACCCAGTGGTGTGTGCTTTTATCATTGATATCAGTGTGTCATTATGCCATAATGTGTGAGCTAATGTCATTAGTAATAGTGTGTCACTTCATGTGATGATATTACTATTAATATCAGTTTGTGTCGATATTATTAGTGTGTCAGTGTTCCAGCATCATTAGTATCAGGATTTACTTTTTAGATTATATTAGTAGTGGTGTGCTGCTTTGTGTGTGTAATTATCTCACTGCTGTTAGTGTGTCACTGTGTGTGTGGTTATATCACTACTATTAATGTTGGTGTGTACTGGCATTACAGGGAATGCCAGTAAAATTATTGCTGTGTCATTGTGTTTGCAAGTATCATTACCGGTAGTGTTTCACAATGTCAGTACTAATACTGTTACTATTCATGTGTCACTGGGTATGTGCTAGTAATTACTATTCAAACGTCACCATGTCTGATGTCACTACTATTATTGTGTCTCTTTTGTACTAATCTTATTAATTAGTAGATTACATTGGTAGATTGGTTTGTTATTGCCACATGTACCGAGGTGCAGTGAAAAACTTATCTTGCATACCGTCCATACTGATCCATTCGTTACAACAGTGCATTGAAGTAATACAAGGTAAAACAATAACAGAGTGCTTTCAAGCTTTTGTATCTTCTGCCCGATGGGAGGGGGAAGAAGAGAGAATGTCCGGGGTGGGTGGGGTATTTGATTATGCTGGCTGCTTTACCAAGGCAGCGAGAAGTATAGACAGAGTCCATGGAGGGGAGGCTGGTTTCCGTGATGTGCTGAGCTGTGTCCACAACTCTCTGCAGTTTCTTGCTGTCATGGGCAGAGCAGTTGCCATACCAAGCCGTGATGCATCCTGATTGGATGCTTTCTATGGTTCATCGATAAAAATTGGTGAAGCTCAAAAGAAACATGTCAAATTTCTTTAGCCTCCCGAGGAAGTAGAAGCACTGGTGAGCTTTCTTGGCTGTGGCGTCTATGTAGTTGGACCAGGACAGGCTGTTGGTGATGTTCACTCCTAGGAACTTGAAACTCTCAACCCTCTTGACCTCAGCACCGTTGATGTAGACAGATGTATGTGCACTGACCCCCTTTCTGAAGTCAATGACCAGCTCTTTTGTTTTGCTGACATTGAGGGAAAGGTTGTTGTCATGACACCACGTCACTAGGCTCTCTACCTCCTTCCTGTACTCCGACTTATCGTTATTTGTGAATCAGCCCACTGTGGTGGTATCATCTGCAAACTTGCAGATGGAGTTAGATCAGAATCTGGCCACGCAGTTGTGAGTCTATAAGGAGTAGAGTAAGGGGCTGAGGACGCAGCCTTGTGGGGCACCGATGTTGAGAATAATCGTGCCAGAGGTATTGCTGCCTATCCTCACTGATTGCGGTCTGTTGGTTAGGAAGCCAAGGAACCAGATGCAAAGGGAGGTGTTGAGTCCCAGGTTTGTGTCATTATTTGTGTCATTTTGTGTGTGCGTGTATGTGTGTGTGCACTAATATAATTATTAATCTGACAATATGTGTGCTGCTATCATTACTTTTGGTGTGGCAATGTATGTGTGCGAATATGATTACTAGTACTCTGCCACTGATATCATTGTACTAATAGCATTACTGTTACAAGTGTGTGTGTATCATTACAATTAGAGTATCACTGTGTGTGTGCTAATATTCATTTTTGACTGTATGCTGATACCATTTTACTAATGTGTCACTGTGTGCACTAAGATCGTTACCATTAACAGACCGTGATATTTGTGATAATGTCATTCGCTGTGCGTCTGCTAATATACTGGTGAGTCACCGTGCATGTGCTAATATGATTAATATATGTACATGTTCCTCTATGTGTGTACTTCTCTAATTTTGCTGTGTGGCACCGTGTCTGCTAATGTAACCACTATAAGTGGAGCACGTAATGTAATTGCTGTTGGTTTGTCACAAAATGGATGCTAAGATCATTAATATACAGGCATTGTGTGTGCTGGTAAAATACTATTAGTGTATCACCTTGTGTGCAGTAACATCATTACTATTTCTGCTTTATTTCCTATATTTTTCAGGATTATGTTGGTGCTAATATCATTACTGTTAGTTTGTTACTTTGTAAGTGCCATTTACAATCAGCATGACAATGAATGTGTGCAAACATTATTAGTATATAAGACCAGAAGACAAAGGAGCAGAATTCGGCCCATCGAGTCTGCTCTGCCATTCTATCAGGAGCTGATCCATTCTCCCATTTAGCCCCACTCCCCCACCTTCTCACCGTAACCTTTGATGCCCTGGCTACTCAGATACTGATCAATCTCTGCCTTAATATGATATGTTAATATTATTCTCAGTGTTTCACCATGTGCACGAATACCATTACCAGAAGCATGTCACTGTGTGTGATATCGTTACTATTAATGCACCATCCTGTTTGTGATAATGTTATTCCTAAAAGTGTTTCATTGTGAACGTGCTAAGGTCATTACTATTAATGTGTCTCTCTGAGTGTGATGGTATGATTACTGTAGTAAACATATCATCACACTCAGAGCAGCTGTGAGCACTCAAGTCATTTCCATTAGTGTGCCACTATGTGTGAATATAATCTGTCATGGTTTGTGTGCTGGCATGATGACTATTAGAGTGTTCCTCTGTGTGTGATAATATTATTAATATTGATGAATTGCTGTGTCTCCTAATAACATTGCTATTCGTGTGAGAATGTGTGTGCTTATATCATTACTGTTAGTGATACCGTTAGCCAATTAGTATGTTACTGTGCGAATGCTTTATATTGTGTCACTTTGTGTGTGTGTGTGTGTGTGTGTGTGTGTGTGTGTGTGTGTGTGTGTGCGTGCGCGCGTGTGCGTGCTGATAGGGTTATGATTACGTATCATGGTGTGAGTTCTGAGGTCATTTCTGTGTGCATGCTCCAATCACTAACGGTAGTGTGTCACTAGGTACGTACTGTATCAATTTGAAGGCATCCTCACAGCCTCCTTGAGTAGGTGAGTTGTTGTCATTGACTCACCGGAACCCCTGTCACTGCTCAAATGATCAGAGAATCATACGGGAAGGGACCAAGCCTTTGACTCTCTGACATGTCCACGTGGAGGCAAAGCAGAAGGAGCAAGCAATAATCTACCACTTGACCCAGCTGGGGAGGAGTGTACAGATCCCACATAGGACCCTCGCTATCTCAGCACCCAGAGAAATGGAAGCAAGTACCCTCAGCCTGTGAAGAAGATAACCAATTCTATTGGCGTATAGTGACAATATCTACACATGTGCTAGTGTTGTCACTTTGAGTGCCTCACTGTGTGTGTGTGATATTGATAGAACAATTGCAGTGTTCTTCTGTGCATTGTAACTATTAATATATCTGTGTGTGTGATTCGGATTACTGTGCATGCTAACATATTGCTTTTACTATGCAATTCACTGTGTTCTAATATCATTACTAGTTGTGTGTCAATGTGTAGGTGCCAATATCATTGCTATTAGAATGTCACTGTGTGCTATTGCCACTGCTGTTACTGTCACCTGGCAACGTACTAACGCCATCACTGTTAGATTGTTGCTGTGTTCCAATATCATCACCATTAGTGTATCACTTTGTACATACTAATAACATTAGTAACACTGTATCTCTCAGTGTGTGCTGATATCATTCATATATAGCATGTCACAATGTGTGTTCCAGTGTTAATATTTGAGTGTCACTGTGTGAGTTTTTATCGTTACTTTGAGTATGTCACTCTGTGTGCTATTGTCACTGTGCATGTGTTCCTGTTATTCCTTTAATGTGTCATCTTGCGTGTGCTAATATTATTTCAATTAACATCTTGCTGTGTATTATGATTATTAATATCTTTGTGAATGCCATTCCCAATAGTGTCTAAATGGAACATTACTCTTAGTGTGCTGCTGTGTATGTACTAAATCATCGGCAAAAGGTCATCGTTCTGTGTTCATATCATTCCTATTAATGTGTCACTGGATGTGTGTGTTTACGGGATACTGTGTGTCATTATCTTTGCCATTTATGTGGTTCTGTTTGTGCAAATATCATTATTCATGTGTTTCTGTGTGTGTGTGTGTGTGTGTGTGTGTGTGTGTGTGTGTGTGTGTGTTATCAATAATATAATACGTCACTATGGTACTGAAAGTCTTTAGTACTTGTATAATATATGTGCAAATAACACTGTTTGTGCTTCAAGTCAGAGTTTATTGCCATGTGCACAAGTACGGTGAGGCACAGGTACAATGAAAAACTTGCAGCGGCATCACAGGCACGTAGGTACAGACAACACACAGACTATAAATTATACATAAATTTTACAAGACAGTGAAGAGAGAGAAAGAGAAGACTGTGCAAAAACAGGACATTAAAAAAGACACACTCAAAAGTCCATGGTAGTGCATGGAATTTAATCCCCATTAGTGGCAGCCTGTAAGGTACTGATGCCGTCACTAATAGATTGTCGCTCTGTTTCAATGTTATTACTATTAGTCTGTGTGTATGTGGTAACAGTAAAATTGGTGTCCTGCTATTTTCATTATAACCTGGAGCTAATTACTGGGTTATAGTTTATATTTTTACATCAGGGTGTCACTGTAACAATCTGCTGGAGGAACTCAGCGGGTCGAGTAGCATCTGTGGGAAGAAGGAAACTGTGGACATTTCAGGTCAAAACCTGGCATCAGGGCTGAGAGTGGACAGGCGAGTGGAAAGGAAAATTCCTCTCCCCCCCACAGATGCTGCTCGACCCGCTGAGTCCCTCCAGCAGATTGTTTGTTGCTCCAGATTCCAGCATCTGCAGTCTCTTGTGCCTTCTCTGTCACTGTGTTTGTCTCTGTGTGAATGTTTACACAGCTCCTTCATTGTGTCGCTGTATCCATGCACGTCAGTGTGTCAGTGAGTTTGTCTCTCTCACGGGCCTGGATGTTGGAGTCAGTGTTTAGACGCCGCCCCTTCTATGAAATTTGCATTTAAATACCGTCCCATTGTGGGGTTGGGTGAGATGCAGAACAAGACCCACTAAAGTGCAGGCAATCTGTCGAACAAACCCCTCACCGTCACTTAAACCTGTCAAAATGATGTACCGAAGAATTTCTCTGATGTTGGGCATCATTCCAAGACTATTAAAAATATTGCAACTATTAACAAAATTAAAATATGATTTTCTTCAAAAATAATTGGAATCACCAAACCACACAGGCAACGTTAGAACCCAGTCAGAAGAAAAATAAACAAACTAAAACCGTGAACGTAAATGATGTGAAACTTCACTTTATCCTCAGCAGCTGCTATTCTCCATTGGAGTGAATAGCAACTCTGTATCTGCACCCATTAAATCTGGCCCGGTTTGTTTAGCAGATCTCCTTGCCCAGGAGCTGGGGAATTGCCTTGACTTCCGTTCTGTCGCTTGGTTCCACTTCGTGAACTGTACCGGAGCAACAGGCGGCCCCTGAACGGTACTCCTGCAGTTACTGAGAGTTGCGCAGACAACAGCCAAAAGTTCCCCACAAAATCTGGGTCTTTGTGACATTATTCCTGTTGATGGTACAGAGCAGCTGTGTAGCAATATGCTTCTCTGAATTTTAACAGTCGCTGCGCTGTATGAATTATTAGCACTGTGTTGCCATATGAGTTCTATCAATTAGGCTGTGTGTTTATGAGGTGTCAGTGTGCGTCTTAAGATCATTTGTTGTGAACATTGCCATCAGCTTGCTCTTCCGCCAGTACCCATGGCTTATTTCTTGGCACTTGTGGGACGGGTTGAACTGGACCTCCTGGAATCACTGTCAATCCTCCCCAGTTTAGCCATTGCAGGAGGTGGAAGCCAGATGTGTGTACCCTCACTCCAGAGAGGCAAAGCAGGCTCCAAGTGACGAGTTTGCTCGTACTTATACAACACAGCACGCAAGTATCATTACAACTTATGTGAAACAATGTGCAAATATCATCAGTACTCATGTGCCGTTGTAAATGTTCTATCATCTAACAGCTTCCAGCTGTCTGGGGCTTTTGAATTTTTTTAAAGAAAATGTTTCTGATAAAGAATATTTAAAAAAATTGTTGAAATGGATTTAATTTTTTAAACATAAAAAGGCAAATTTAGTTTTAAAAACTTCAGTAACAGATAATTAAAATACTTAAACTTTATTATAGTAACAGATAATTTAAAATATTGAAATAAAACAACATAACCCAGACACTGTGTTAGCAACCCCATTGTATGCAGCCTCTCTCCTCCACAGTCTCCGCACCACTACTGGGCTCACTGATTGTAACAACTGAGGGGAGAGGTTGGTGCATCTGACCTCCTGTTCCTCTTGGCCTTCCACCTTTGGCCAAGTGTGCGTGGATGTCTGAGTGAGTGCTGGAGGCAGAGACTCTCACAGCATTCAAGTGTCTAGACTAGGAAAGTTATGGACCAAGTGCTGGTAAACAGGATTAGTTCAGATAGGTACTTGATGAGCAGCATGGACAAGATGGGCCAAAGGTCCTGTTTCTGTGCTGTAAGACTCTTTGACAAACTTTGAGAATGAATGACAGGCAACTCAATCCCACAGACTATCACGTCACTGAGAACGCCTGTATCAGTGTCTACCTGTGTAGGCTTCTGTCAGTCTTAGCTTGGTGATAGGTGTGGTGTGCCAGCGTGTGTGTGTATAAAACTGGCTTGATAGTGTGCATAACCAGAGATATGCTCAGATATTAAATCCCACCCAAACACATATTCTGTGTCCACACTTGAGCTGAACTGGAGGCATTTACAGAATACACTCACTCTGCTGCACAGACGTTGATCTGGAGCAGAGGACACGTGCGGGAAGACTGAGTAAATCATCCTGACCTGGGTAAGGTACTGGGTCAGGCTGGCACAGCACAGCCCTACCCTACCCAAGCCCAAACATTCCATCAGTCCAGCCCAACCCAACCCAACCCAGCCCAGCCCAGCACATGGAGCTGGACCTCATCAGGAAACCAGCCTCTACACATTAACATCAATGAGTCACTATATTGGTTTATATTGTGGTGTACTGATAATTGGATGTCTCTGTGAGTAACCTTTGTGTTTATTTCTATTAGTGTGTACCTGTTTGCTTCTGTTGACACCTCCACACCTCCCAAACCAGGAGGCAGGCTGCAGATTTGTACTGTTGGTGGATGGGAACAATGGAATATCCAGATGGGTTGATTATTCTCTCCATGGGAACTGATATGTTAATGTCAGTAGGGATTAAGGAATCTCAAACTGGATCAGTTTGCGCCTTTAACGTAATAACTAAAACTGAAAGACATCAGTTGGACTAAACAGTTTGTTGCATGGCCTGATCCAACAAACAGGAGTATTTGATACCTTAAACAGGGTTTGGTGTGGTTCAATATACTGTTGGCAGGTTAAACAGTCATTTTATCTTCATTGTTCAAGATGTGTGGAGCTTTACTGCAATGATCACTGAAATATTCATTCATGACTCAGCCATGATTACTGCAACATTATTGCAATATTTATTGCATGTGTTGACATGCAGTAATCATTGCAACACACCCTCTGCATTTATAGCACCAACAGGTGTTAGGAATGACTGTAAACCTGAGATAGCACAAGCACAAGATTATGGCAGATGAGGAGAGATTGCAGGGGTTTATTCTCACTGGAACATAGGAAGCTGAGGGATGACCCTACAGAGGTTTACAAGATTCTGAAGGGCAGTGATAAGATAGATAATTAAAATCTTTTTCCTGGGGCCGGGGAGTCTAAAACTAGAGGGCACAGGTTTAAGGTGAGAGGGGAGAAATTTAATGGAGATCTGAGGGGCAAGTTTTTGACACAGAGGGAGGTGAATACCTGGAACAAGCTGCCAGAGGGGGTGGTGGAGGCAGATACAATTACAACATTTAAAAGGTGTTTGGACAGGTACTGGATAGGAAGGGTGCAGAGGGATAGCGGCCTAATGTGGGCAAGTGGGGTTAGCCTAGGTAATCAACACATTCAGCATGGATGCGGTGGGCTGTAAGGCCCTGTTTCTGGGCTGTATTTTTCTATGATTCTGTGAAAAAAAGAGCATCTCGTCTCTTCCACAACTGGGTGACTCTTTGCTTTTAAACAGACACACCAAGTTTTCCCAGAAAAGGAAACACCCTCTCCACATCCATCCTGCCAAGTGCCCTAAGGATCTTATGTTCCAATCAAGTCCCCTCTCAGTCTTCTAAACACCCGGGGATCCAACCCCAGCCCGTCCAACCCTTCCTCTGTAGACATCCCGATCAACTAGAGCCATCTACTGCCTTCACTCTAAGAACCGCAGTACGTACTTGCCTGACTTGGTCTGGTGAGACTCCTAGAAAGAAGGCAGTGGGTTTCTGACCCACTCTGCAGGCTTGAGCACGCTATCTAGGCCTATGTTCTGCCCTTTGGGTAGATATAAAGAAGGTCCCGTGGCTCAGAAGAAGAGCAGGAGAATTCTACCTGGTCCACAAGCCCAGGAGATCTCTGCCCCCTCACACCAAGTTTTTGATTGAAAGGAACTATCTGCGAACCGTCAGAGTGCTGCATCACATATCATCATTGTCCTATCAAGAGAAGAATCTGCATTCTTTGGAGTTTAGAAGAATTAGGGGATGACCTTATTCAAATGTGTAAGATCCCGAGGAAGCTTGACAGGGTAGATGTTGAGATGTTTTCACCAGAGGGAGAGTCTTGAAAAAGGGGGACATAGTTTCAAGATAAGGGGGCAGTTGTTGAAAACTGAGATAGGTCGAAAGTTCTTCCCTCAGAGGAGAGTGAATCTCTGGAATTCCCTGCCCCCGCAGGGGGTGGAGGTCAGATCATTAGATATATTTAAGGTGGAGATAGATAAATATTGGAAAAATGGAGGAATTGAGGTGATGGGGAACTGGCACAGAAGAGGAGTTGAGGCCAGCATAGATCAGCCATGATCATATTGGATGGCGGGGCAGGATAGAGGGGCCGAGTGGTCTACTATCCTGCTCTTATTTCCTTCTGTACATGGGAGCCTGCTGAGTGCAAACTGGTTATCGCATGTCAGTAGGAAGCACATCTCCAAGTGATTTCTGTCGAGATGCGAGCTCATGGGATTGTGGAAGGTGTTGCAGAGACTTCACTGCACAAAACCCCCGTGTTTCACTTGCATTTAACTGGAATCTCTGTTTCTTCCCAAAGATCTACCCTGCGGCGAGCAACGTGAATCCCGGCCTGGGCTCAATGAACAGTTACATGAGCATGAACTCCATGGGGTCGGTTGGGAACCTGTCACCTGCCTCACTCAACATGTCCTACACCAACCTGAGCCCCCCGCTCTCGGTCCTGCCGTCCACAGTCAGCCCGATAACCAACGGGCTCTCGTCGGTGCAGAGCTCCATCAGCCCGGGCGTCGGGCCTCCTGGAGGGCAGACTGCCCCCATCAACTCAGTCTCCCCTTACCAGACCGTGAACCAGCCTCTGGCCTCCTTGGCATACTCTCCAGGGTTGAGCAGGGGTAAAGAAGCCAAGCCCTACAGGAGGAATTTCAGTCATGCCAAGCCTCCCTACTCCTACATCTCTCTGATCACCATGGCCATTCAACAAGCCCCCAGCAAGATGCTGACCCTCAACGAGATCTATCAGTGGATTATGGACCTCTTCCCATACTACAGGGACAACCAGCAGCGGTGGCAAAATTCCATCCGCCACTCGCTCTCCTTCAATGACTGCTTTGTCAAAGTGCCCCGCTCTCCGGATAAGCCGGGGAAGGGCTCCTACTGGGCCCTGCACCCGGATTCGGGCAACATGTTCGAGAACGGCTGCTACCTGCGCCGTCAGAAGCGCTTCAAGTGTCAGAAGGAGAAGCTCGCTTCTCGCCCGGGTCTCGAGCCGGGTTCCAAGGGGCTGGAGGGAGGGCAAGACGGCAAGACCCCAAGTCCCAGCTCGGAGGACGCTGAATCCAGTCAATCGGACACCTCCCCGGGATCGGAAGAGCAGAGGACTCTGACCGAGCTGCGGTGCCAACGGGTGGAGAACACAAACTCGGCGGGTGCAAACTCTCCAGCCTCCTTGCCCCAAACCATGAGCCACCCCCTCCTGTCACCCTCCATGCAGCACCTGCCCGACCTCCAGAGTGAGCTGAAGATGGACCCTCACTACAGCTTCAACCACCCCTTCTCAATCACTAACCTGATGTCCTCTGAACAGTCCCACAAGATGGACCTGAAGCTCTACGAGCAGCCTCTTCACTACAGTAACACGTACAACTCGCTGTTGGGCAAGACCGGCTTCGAAACTCCCGGTCCAATCAACGACTCCGGTTCCTATTATCAGGTGATGTACAACAGGTCTGTCCTCAACACATCATAATGGCAGCTTGCACATGGCCCAGAGCCTGGAAGTGCCATCCATTCCCTGTACTAAACCTCTAGAACTCTTTACCCGCTTTCTGTTCACCAGGGAGTCACTAACGCCACCGTCCCTCCACCCATCCCTCCCTGACAAGAACACAAGAAAATGGGAGGAGGCCACTCGGCCCCTCAATCCTGTCCCTGTTATTCAATAGGCTCATGGTTGATCTCCCGCTCTCAACTCCTGTGTTTCAGTTCCCCATAACCCTCAATTCCCTGAACTTCATAATATTCATCTGTCTCCACCTTAAATGCTTTGCCTCCATTACACTCGGGCAGAGAATTCCAGAGATTCACCATCTGCAGAGAGAAGAAATTTCTACACACCACAGTCTTAAATGTCCAGCCCTTGTAACCAGGTCCCCTTGTTTGTGACTCTCCCACTGATGGAAGGGAGCGGGTCCATACAACAGGATTCCCATTCCTGAATTTACAGGACGGCAACTTTGAGGCAGGATCCCTGACTTAGGGCAGATCCTCAAAGGCACAATCCCCAGGAGAAGGATCCTTGGGATTGGAATGCCAGAGGCATGGTTCATGAGACTGGATCTCTGCGGCGGGGTCACCTTTTGATTGGCTGACACACATTGGGATTTCAAACCCGGTAGTGAGATTGGGGTCAGACTTGTCTTCCTGAGTGCACTTCTGGGGAGGAAGGTTGGGAACAGATTGGGAAGAGCCGTTGACAAGATCTGTCCCTCCCACTGCTCAAATACTGACTTGGAAATGATACAAGAAGTAGCGGTGGGAGTTGACCACACAGGTCCTCAAACCTGCTCTGCTGATCAGTAAGCTCAGAGCTCATCCGAGCCCCAGTTCCCCATAACCCTTGACTAACCAGTAAAATGCTCCTGAGATTCAGATATCAATAAATCCTGGGATTTATCAGCAAGAAAACCTTCAAGTGTCTTCAAGAAGGATGTACTGGCCCAGGTGACCCCTCCCCCAAACTGTGGCTGGGAAACGATTGTTGAGGGATGCTCTCTATGAACCTTTGGGTGGATTGGAGGGTGCTTCAGCTGTGAGGGCACCCTCTCACCACCCCCAACACCAATTCATTACCTTGTAATCGACCCGCTCCAGGCAGACCCCCCAATGAGTAAGCTTCCTCCTGAATGGAGATTGCTCAGTGAATCCAACAGGTCCAATATTCCCATCCCATTGTGTTCCTCACCCCATCAAGGCCACTGCCCCTAATCCTACCAGCAGGAATTTCCTGAGGTTGGATCTCACACTGGAGATATTGTTTAGATAAATCAGCAATGATAGCTTGGGGAATCCAGAACCGGGGCACATAACTTCAGAATAAAGGATTTTCCATTTAAACTTAAAGATGAGGAGGGTTGAGAATCTCTGGAATTTTCCATCCCAGAGTACTGTGGATGTTGAGGGTTACTGGTTAGGATGCTTTGTTGGCTTTGGGTTTGGAGGTGAAAGTCAGCCTGACACGCAGTTTTTAATAATATTATATGCATTATAATAATATTTATTTGGGTTCTGCTTATTTGTCCCCATTGTTACACATAACACAACCGTTCGCCAACAAGCAAAGAATAAAATTCCTGGGACCCCTTGAACTGTATCCCAGCTTCAAAGAATGTCCCTGAAGCTGTAACCCCTGAAATTGTATCCCAGTAATAGTCAATATTTCTCAAAGTGTATTCTGGTAATATTTAACTTCCCTGGAATCGTCTCCGAGTCTCGGTCAGCACCTCTGGGACTGTATCATGGCAACAGTCAATATTCCTGGAAATGTACCCTGGTAATATTTTACAACTGTACCTCAGTAACAGGCTGCCTCTCTGGAACTGTACCCCCGGCAATTGTCAAACTGTTTCTCAGCCACAGCAGGTACCTCTGGAACAGCACTCAAGGAACAGTCAACAATGAAACTGTACCCTAATAACAGGAAGCAGCATTGGAACTGTATCCTGGCAACAGCCGGGACCTCAGGAACTGTATCCCAGCAACCATCAGCAACTCTGGAACTGTATCCTGGCAACAGTCGGGACCTCAGGAACTGTATCCCAGCAACCGTCAGCATCTCTGAAACTGTATCCTGGCAACAAGCCGGGACCTCAGGAACTGTATCCCAGCAACCGTCAGCATCTCTGGAACTGTATCCTGGCAACAGTCGGACCTCAGGAACTGTATTCTATCAACAGTCGGCATTTTAGGAACTGTATCCTGGAAACAGGCAGCACCTCAGGAACTGTATCCTGGCAACAGTCGGCATCTCTGGAACTGTACCGAAAGTCGGGTGAAGTTCAGGACAGGCAGAGAGGGAGCCTGGTGGGGGGGAGATTGGACAGCGAATGGAGGGTGGTTGTGAGCAACCCAATCACATATATTTTCAAATTCATTTCAGCTGTAAGAGAACGAGAAGGGGCAGGGCCACCGTGTTGGTATCACCTCTGCAGTTTGAACGTAGAATAGACAGGATTTTGTATCTTTTAGTAATTGGTTTGTGAGGTGTATGTAGATATTGTCTTTCGGCCTAAATGTGTAAAACAGATTGAATTTAATTTTATTAAGCATATTGTAAATCTTTACAGAATGGGTCTGGGTCCTTGAGATTAGTTGCTGTATTCAACATGCTTGTGTTAGCAATGTTTTTCTTTCTTTGTATCTTTAATGTATCTTAGAATAGTTGGTTGAACGTTTTATTTAATTACACATTGAGAGAGGGGAAAGGAGGCCACAATAAAAACCCAAGCAGTATCAGAGCAACCTCCCTCTGACCAGTCCCTACGCCGCACGCACTTTAACTGGAGCCAACAGCATGTGAGTCTAAAGTGAGAGCCAGATGTGATCAGGCCTGGCACTGCGGTACCGTAACCAGGCCTAACACCACAGGTGCTGTAACCAGACCTAACGCCACAGGTACTGTAACTGGGCCTAGTTTTGTAGGTGCTGTACCTGGGCCCACTATGACTAGGCCTCAGACCACAGGCACTATCAGGGGCCTGCTAATGGAGATGCTGTGCCTGGACCCAGTGTCCCACACACCACAAACCGCTGGTTACAGCCCCGGTCCTCAGGCAGATACTGCCGGGTTTGCCAGCTCAGACCGTTGTCTGGCGATGAATGGCCTCCACAGGGAAGCCACCACCGTTCCAGCCTCATGCCCAGCTGTGCTCCACAGGAGGTGAAACGTTGCTCTGTCCCCCAGTGGGTTTTGTTCCCTTCCCTGTTTCGAGCAAGTGAGGATGAAGAAGAATATCAGTGGAGAGTCTTGTCTCTGGCAGGTCATCTGATGCTTCCGACTCCATGTTAAATTTGCCATGACAATTATATTAAAAAAATGAAATTATTTTCAGTACTACTGTCTGATTTGCTTGTTTTCATTCCACAACCTTTCACTCATTGTCATGAGGTGCTTTTCACCCACAAGAATTATACGGGGAATGAGAGAGTCAGACAGAGAGCGAGATAGACTGGGAACGAGACAGTCAGATAGAATGGTCAGGCAGAGAGACAACGCAGAGACACTGGAGAGAGAAACAGAGGGAGGAGACATTCGCAGTGGGTGAGAAAGTCAGGGTGAGGAATGAGCAGACAGGTTGAAGGAGACAAAGGGGGGTAGTTAGAGAAAGGACGTTTCTCCGATACCTCGATGACTGCATTGGTGCTGCTTCCTGCAGCCGTGCAGAACTCATCAATTTTATCACCTTCAGCACTAACTTCCACCCTGCTCTCAAATTCACGTGAACCACTTCTAAGATAAGATCTTTATTAGTCACATGTGCATCGAAACACACAGTGAAATGCACCTTTTGCGTAGAGTGTTCTGGGGGCAGCCCGCAAGTGTCGCCACGCTTCCGGCGCCAACATAGCATGCCCACAACTTCCTAACCCGTATGTCTTTGGAATGTGGGAGGAAACCGGAGCACCCGGGGGAAACCCACGCAGACACGGGGAGAACGTACAAACCCCTTACAGACAGCGGCCGGAATTGAACCCGGGTCACTGGTGCTGTAATAGCGTTACGCTAACCGCTGCACTACTGTGCCTGCCCTTTTGTCGATCTCCCTGTCTCCATCTCAAGAGACAAACTATCCACTGACTCTTACTGTAACCCCACTGACTTCCACAGCTACTTACCTCCCCACCTGGTCGTGGTTCCATCTGCTGTACACCTCACCCCTAATTGTTCAGATTCTCACCTCCTTTACCTGTCAGATTCCAATAGCCTTTGTGTTCTCATCTCCCTTCAGCAGCTGTCTCCACCTTCAACTCTCCCCTCTCCTCACCTCGCTCCATCTGCCTCTATTTCCTCTTTGACTGCTTCCATCTATCATCCACCTCTGCCACTGTCTCCCAACCCCGCCTCCTCCCGTCCTCTACCTCGTACAACCTGCCCGTCATCTTTCACCCCTCCTCAGTCCACCAATCACCTGCCCCACCACACCCCTTCTCTTTATACCGGTCATCCCCTCTCTCCACTCAGTGCAGGGTCTCCACCTGAAACGTCGACAATTCCTCTCCCCCCACAGATGCTGCTCGACCCGCTGAGTTCCTCCAGCAGATTGTGTGTTGCTCCAGATCCCTCCACCTGCAGTCTCTTGTGACTCCAGTCAGAGAAGGGAGATTGTCAAATGAGAAATGAGAGCGTCAGATGGAGAGGTAATCAGGAGAGAGATGGTTGGATAGAGAGGCAGGTGGATAGAGAGTGCAGGACTACAGATAGATAACAGACCATCAGCCAACAAGGCAGTAAGTTAAGGAGAGACAGTAAGAAGCTGAAGACACCACTGACAGGACACAGTTGGACAAATGGTCAGAATTATAGTGAAGAGAGATGGTTGCTAGAGAGAGATGGACAGAAATATTAATTCTCCCTCATTAGTCCAGTGTGTCAGGCATGCTGCTTTTTCTTGATTGATTGAAACATGATCTGTTTGTTGATCAAATCTACGAGTTAATAATTAAACTGTTTCCAGGATATTGGGCGCATGTCACGGTGAAAATGCAGAAGTTAAATGTCAGGATCAGTCTCAGTGAGTCACAGAACTGACTGAGGTGTCCATTGTCTCACCGGCTGGGGCCCTTGTGAAATGCACATTTGTGTAACCCCCGGGGGCATGTCATTGACCTTCCCCATACATGTCGGTTTACCGCACGCGGGTCAGTCGGTGGGCCCAGTCTCCCTTGTTGACTGGTGGCGCTCGCGCCAATGCTCCTCACTTCCCCTCGTCCCGCACATCTCCAGAGCTTTGACTGCAAAGTCGTACACTGCGGGCCATTCGGCTCATTCTACTGATGCTGGCTCTGTGAAAGAGTGGCCCATTTAGCCCTCCAGCTGGCTCCACTTCAAGACCTCTTTTGGAAGTCAGCATTGGATCTGCATCCACCACCCTATCAGCCAATGTCTTCCCGAGCACAAATCTCCACACAAGAAATAAAATTCTTCCCTTTATCCCTCCAGCTCTTTTGTCAAAGTATCTTAAATCTCATTGGAAACAATTCCTCCATGGAAACCAGTTGTAAATTTTAAACAGCCAAATTAAATCTCCCCTTAAACCTCCCCTGTTCTGAAGAGAACAACCCCAGCCTCTCCCCAACCAACGTCCCTCATCCCTGGTCCTGACCTCAAGAAAAACTGAATCTGGCTGACTTGGGTGTGTTGACCTTCTGCTGTGCCTTGGGAAAGGGTAACATAGCAGATAAAATCATAAATGCTGCAATTAAGCACGCGGACACTCCCTTCAGTCTCTCCTGCAGCAAGAAACCACAACTTCAGATATCCAGAGAGAGAAACCTTTTAAATCGTTTCATTTGCAATGAATCAAGAGGATGTCTACCGAGGCAGTTTGGTCTGAGTCTCCCACCCACCTCCTGAGTGCCTCGGTTGGTTGTCGCCACTTCCTGTACTGGTTGTATCTAAATCCTAAATTCAGACGTTGGCCCAGATAAACACTCCATCCCTGCACTGGCCCCGAAACCCAAAAATCTATTGCATAAGAAGGAAATAGGTGTGGGAGTAAAGATAAGGTGGATGGGAGGGAAAGCATTCTTTGCTTGCTATGTGTTGCAAAGCTGGTAACCATGTCCACAGAAAGCTACGTATCCAAGTTTGCTGATGACACAAAGATATCAGTGCGGATGCTAAGCGTTGGAACACAAATACTAACAGATGGGGGACAAATTGATTACATTCCAGGCACACGTGAGACCATCAACTATCAATCTAAAATCAGAGTACTTTCTAAATGAGGTAAAGAGGAGGTCTTAAAAGGTTTCAACATCTACAAATCAATTGACACAATGGGAACGCTGGGAAAACTCAGCAGGTCAGGCAGCTCTTTCCACCTGCTGGAAAGAGAAACAGTTAATGTTTCAGACCAAAGAGCGTTTGTCAGAACTGGGAAGGAGAGAGATGCAAACAGATTTTCAGTAGGAGAGAAGATGGGGGAGGGATGTGTGGAACAAAGGGAATGTCTGTGATAGGATGAGTTGAAGGGGTTTAATGTGGAAACCAGAACATTAAGCTACTGGGCCTGTGTAATGAGTTGTCGAAGGTCAGGTGGTGGGACTTGCCCAGCGGGCTAGAATTATGTGTGCAGGATAAGGAAAAAACAAAAAATGGAAGCGAGTATCTTAGGGTTTATTCTGGAGTTATGAAATTATGGATAGCAGATATTAATTAAAATGAGAACCAGGCTTCAGGAAATAAAACCTGTTCACAATTTAACTTTAACTTCCCTTATTCCTGTGGCTCCCTTCCCCTGCCTTGATGACCTGCCCATCTCCTCTCCCCCATCTTTTATTCCATGGTCCACTGCCCTCTCCTACCGGATTCCTTCTTCTTTAGCCCTTTGGCTCTTCTACCTATCACCTCTCAGCTTCTTACATCTTCCCCCACCCACCGACCTTCCCCCTCTCACCTCTCACCTGGACTCACCTCTCACCTGAACTCACCTCTCATCTGCCTGCGTGTGCTCCTCCCTCTCCCCTGATCTTTTTATTCCGGCTTCTGTCCTCTTCCTCTCCAGTCCTGATGAAGGGTCTCGGCCCAAAACGTCGACTGTTTATTTCCCTCCATAGATGCTGCCTGACCTGCTGAGTTCCTCCAGCATTTTTTCTGTGTTGCTCAGCTTCAACTGATACTTTAAGGGTATTGAAACCAATGATTGGGTGTAGGACATTCTGATTTCATCCCATTGAAGCTACGCAGGGGAAGACAAGAGATGAATTTTCATGTTAATTGGTGCTCATTGAAAACCTCAGGATGAGATCAGGGAGGGCATTAGGTGGCCATCTCCTGTATTAACACATTGTTAAAGACATATCCCTGCCACTTAATGTGCTGGTCAGGACAGGTCTGTTTTGTCAATATTCTGGCTGTTGCATATTCAGGGAGCCATCTCTCAACACTGTAATGACAGAGATATATCTTAGGTGTGTGGAGTTTGTACAGCAACTGTGGAAAGAGAAACAGTTGATGTTTCAGATGAGGGGTCCTTCAGCAGATCTGAGAAAGAAAGAACCAAGCTTCAAAACCACACTCAAATCACTGCAAGCAGTCCCGGGCACACACCTCAGGGAGGAGATATTGGCCTTCGAGGAAGTCATGTGTAGGTTTAACAGAATGACACCTGGAATGCCAGGGTTAAATTGTCAGGAGAGATGAAAAACACAACCCTTCTGACCTAAAAAGTTGATCACCTGCTTTTCTCCACGGATGCTGCCTGGCCTGCTGAGTTCCTCCAGCATCGTAGTGTCTTTCATCTAGATTCCAGCATCTGCAGTTCTTTGTTTCTCGATTATCAGGAGAGGTTGTACAATCACATCGCCTGGGGTTTGGAAGGTTAAGGCATGATGTGATTGAAATTTTCAAGATGTTGCGGGAAACCAAGATGGTAGAGAGAGAGAGAAGTGTGAACAGGTCTGGGACTAGTGGGAAGTTTAACAATTGGGACAGGGAGTGAAGTTGGTGAACACAGCTGGTGGCTGACAGAAATGTGAAACCCTCTCTCCCAAATGCTAACTCATGCTGGGTTAATTGTTAATTTTTAATCTGAGATTGATAGGTTTTTGTTAAGTAAGGTGATTACTGAACATGGGGGACGGTGAGTAAGTGAGAGGCCCAGGTTTGAAGCCCCAAGCATGGCAACAAGAAGATAATAAATACTTAGCTGGCTCTTGATTTTTATTTGTTTTATAGAACCATAGAACAATACGGCACAATACAGGCCCTTCGGCCCACCATGTTGTGCCGATCTTCAAACCACACCTATGACTATCTAACCCCTTCCTCCCACATATGCTTATCTAACAATCTCTTGAACTTGACCAATGTACCTGCCTCCACCACCGCCCCAGGCAGCGCATTCCATGCCCCAACCACTCTCTGGGTGAAAAACCTCCCTCTGATATCTCCCTTGAACTTCCCACCCATTACTTTAAAGCCGTGCCCTCTTGTCTTGAGCATTGGTGCCCTGGGAGAGAGGCACTGGCTGTCCACTCTCTCTATTCCTCTCAATATTTTGTATACCTCTATCATGTCTCCCCTCATCGTCCTTCTCTCCAAAGAGTAAAGCCCTAGCTCCCTTAGTCTCTCCTCATAATCCATACTCTCCAATCCAAGCAGCATCCTGGTAAATCTCCTCTGCACCCTTTCCAACACCTTCACATCCTTCCTATAATGAAGTGAACAGAACTGGACAGAGTGGTCTAACCAGAGTTTTGTAGAGCTGCATCATTACCTCGTGGCTCTTAAACTCGATCCCACGATTTATGAAAGCTAACGTCCCATAAGCTTTCTTAACTACCCTATCCAACTGTGAAGCAAATTTCAGTGATCTGTGGATATGAACCCCCAGATCCCTCTACTCCTCCACACTACCCAGAATCCTGCCATTAACCTTGTACTCCGCCTTGGAGTTTGTCCTTCCAAAGTGTACCACCTCACACTTCTCCGGATTGAACTCCATCTGCCACTTGTCAGCCCAGCTCTTCATCCTATCAATATCCCTCTGTAAGCTTCGACAGCCCTCCACACTATCCACAACACCACAGACCTTTGTGTCATCTGCAAACTTGCTAACCCACCCTTCCAACCCCTCATCCAAGTCATTAATAAATATCACAAAAAGTAGAGGTCCCAGAACCGATCCTTGTGGGACACCACTAATCACAGCCCTCCAATCCGAATGCACTCCCTCCACCACAACACTCTGCTTTCTACAGGCAAGCCAATTCTGAATCTACACAGCCAAGCCTCCCTGGATCCCTTGCCCTCTTGACCTTCTGAAGAAGCCTACCGTGGAACCTTGTCAAATGCCTTACTAAAAAACACGTAGACCGCATCCACTGCACTATACTCATCAATCTTCCTGGTCACCTCCTCAAAGAACCCTATCAGACTTGTGAGGCAAGATCTTCTCCTCACAAAGCCATGCTGGCTGTCCCTAATTAGTCCATGACTCTCTAAATGCTCATAG
This sequence comes from Pristis pectinata, assembly GCF_009764475.1. Lineage (NCBI taxonomy): Eukaryota > Metazoa > Chordata > Chondrichthyes > Rhinopristiformes > Pristidae > Pristis > Pristis pectinata. The sequence continues at coordinate 11,036,390 of NC_067439.1, read as the reverse complement.
ATCCTATCTCTTAGAATCCTTTCTAACAGCTTGCCCACCACAGACGTAAGGCTCACTGGTCTGTAATTCCCTGGACTATCTCTACTACCTTTTTTGAATAAGGGGGCTACATTCGCCACCCTCCGATCCTCTGGTACCATTCCCATGGACAACGAGGACCCAAAGATCCTAGCCAACAGTTCAGCAATCTCCTCCCTCGCCTCGTGAAGCAGCCTGGGGAATATTCCATCAGGCCCCAGGGACTTATCTGTTCTAATATTTTCTAACAGCTCCAACACATCCTCTCTATTGATATCTACATGCTCTAGAACATTAACATTACCAACACTGTCCTCAGCATCATCAAGACCCCTCCTCTTGGTGAATACTGAAGACAAGTATTCATTGAGGACCTCACCCACTTCCACAGCTTCGAGGCACATCCTCCCACCTTTGTGGGATGATGTGCCTGGAAGCTGTGGAAGTGAGTGAGGTCCTCAATCGGACCTACCTTTAGTCTCTAGTCGGACCTACCTTTACTCTTGTCATCCTTCTGCTCCTAACGTATGAGAAGAAAGCCTTGGGATTGTCCTTAACCCTACTCGCCAAAGCCTTTTCATGTCCCCTTCTTGCTCTCCTCAGCCCCTTCTTAAGTTCCTTCCTTGCTACTCTATATTCCTCATGACCCCTATCTGATCCTTGCTGCTTACACCTTATGTATGCTGCCTTCTTCCTAACTAGTTGTTCCACCTCTCTTGTCACCCACGGTTCCTTCACCCTGCCATTCTTTCTCTGCCTCACCGGGACAAATTTATCCCTAACATCCTGCAAGAGATCCCTGAACATCGACCACATCTCCATAGTACATTTCCCTTCGAAAATATCATCCCAATTTACACTCCCAAGTTCTCGCCTTATAGCCTCATAATTTGCCTTTCCCCAATTAAATATCTTCCCGTCCCCTTTGCTCCTATCCCTGTCCATGACAATGCTAAAGGTTATGGTGCAGTGGTCACTGTCCCCCAAATGCTCACCCACCGAGAGATCTGTCACCTGACTCGGTTCATTACCTAATACTAGATCTAATATGGCATTCCCTCTAGTCGGCCTGTCAACATACTGTGACAGGAATCCGTCCTGGACACACTTAACAAACTGCGCCATCTAAACCTTTGGCACTAAGCAGGTGCCAATCAATATTTGGGAAGTTGAAGTCTCCCATGATAACAACCCTGTTATTCTTTCATCTTCCCAAAATCTGCCTCCCAATCTGCTCCTCAGTATCCCTGCTGCTTCCGGGGGGGCCTATAGAATACTCCCAGTAGAGTAACTGCTCCTTTCTTGTTCCTAACTTCCACCCATACTGACTCTAGAGAGGATCCTTCTACGTTATCCACCCTTTCTGCAGCTGTAACAGTGTCCCTGACCAGTATCCCCACCCCTCCCCCTCTAATTCCCCCCCCCCCCCCATCCCTTTTAAAACACTGAAAACCAGGAATATTCAATATCCATTCCTGCCCTGGTGACAGCCAAGTCTCTCAAGAGCCACAATATCATAGTCCCATGTACTTATCCAAGCTCTCAGTTCATCACCCTTATTCCTGATACTTCTTGCATTTAAGTAAATGCACTTTAGCCCATCCACCTTTCTACTTTTGTACCCTGTACTCTGCTTCTCCTTCCTCAAAGCCTCTCTGCATGTTAGATCTGACTTTTCCCCATCCTCTTCTTCCTCTGACCTACCCCTCTGGTTCCCATCCTCCTTGCAAACTAGTTTAAACCCTCCCGAACTACCCTAGCAAACCTGCCTGCAAGGATATTGGCCTCCCTTGGGTTCAGGTGTAACCCGTCCTCTCTGTACAGGTCCCACCTTCCCCAGAAGAGATCCCAATGATCCAAAAATCTAAAACCTTCCCTCCTGCATCAACTTCTCAGCCACGCATTCATTTTGCATCTCCTCCTATTCCTACCTTCACTATTACGTGGCACTGGCAGCAATCCCGAGATCGCTACCCTTGAGGTCCTGTTCTTCAGCCTTCTGCCTAGCTCCCTAAACTCACTTTTCAGGACCTCATCCCTCTTCCTACCTCTGTCATTGGTACCAACATGAGCCACGACTTCTGGCTGTTCTCCCTCCCGGTCAAGAATCCTGTGGACCCGATCAGAGATATCCCGGACCCTGGCACCTGGGAGGCAACAAACCATCCGGGATTCATGCTCACTGCCACAGAACCTCCTACTTGTTTCTCTGACTATCGAGTCCCCTATCACTACTACCATCCTCTTCTCCTCCCTTCCCTTCTGAGCAGCAGGACAAGTCCCAATGCCAGAGACCTGGCTACTGCTGCTTGATGTCTGCAGGTCATCCCCCTCAACAGCTTCCAAAGTGGAAAATTTGTTATTCAGGGGAACAGCCTCCGGGCTCCTCTGCTCGATCTGCCTGTTCGTTTTCTTTTTCCTTTTCCCTCCCCTGACAGTCACCCGTCTGTCTACTTCCTGGACCCCAGAAGTACCTGCTCTAAGGGGGGGGGGGACTGTCTCCCGATGCACAGTATCTACATAGCTCTCTCCCTCCCTGATGCTTTGCAGTGTTTGAAGCTGTGACTCCAGCTCATCAATTCTGAGCCAAAGCTCCTCCAGCCTCAAGCACTTACAGCATCAAAAGTTCTGCATCGGGTTCCCACACAGGACAAAGAAGGTTGGATAAAGGCAGGAAGTTCAAACCCATGGTCAGTCCCCTTGAGTTGCTGGGAATATCTTAGAACCTGCAGTCCAGAACGATCTCAGAGCAACTCCCAACTGAGGTTTCACATGTGAGGGTTCTTCATGGGGCAGGTGAGGTGTCTCCTCCAATGTCTTGCTGTGGTCTTTATCCTTGGGAGTAGATGGGCTGTAACTAAGACCCATAAAGCCCCACACGGCATCAGGTTGAGGGTCAGTAATGGGGACTGGGCAGAGCTACTGATGGGCAGGGCAGTCACGTCCAGGATTGGAGGTGTGAGAGACCGCTTTGTACACTGTCTAAGTTCATATTCAGAGAGGTATTGGTATTGGTATTGGTTTATTATTGTCACTTGAACTGAGGTACAGTGAAAAGCTTGTCTTGCATACTGATCGTACAGGTCAATTCATTACACAGTGCAGTTACATTGAGTTAGTATAGAGTGCTTTGAGGTAGTACAGGGTAAAAACAATAGCAATACAGAGTAAAGTGTCACAGCTACAGAGGAAGTGCAGTGCAGGTAGACAATAAGGTGCAAGGTCACGGTAAGGTAGATTGTGAGGTCAGAGTCCATCTATTCAGATCCTATAACCTGGGTTCGACCATGACCTCTGGTGCTGTTTGGGTGGAGTTTGCACATTCTCCCTGTGACTGTGTGGATTTCCCCCGAGTGCCCTGGTCTCTTCCCACATCCCAAACACCTGCGGGTGAGTTTATCGGCTACAGTAAGTTATCTCTTAGTGTAGGTAAACACTAAAAAAAATCGAAGGAGGATTAATGGAAATGTGTGAGAGGGAATAGATTGCAGGGATACAGGGAAGTAAGGAGGATTGGAATGGGAATGTTGGGATTGCTCCACAAACTCCACGCGGACAGCAGCAGACGTCAGGATTGAATCCGGGGCCCTGAAGCTGTGAGGCAGCAGAACTAACTGCTGCACTGCTGTGGCGCCCCCTCGTCCCATCATGTTACCCTTTCAATAGAACAGGATATGGTGAGAGGCAAACTGGTGGCAGAGAGAGTAAGGAAACATAGAACCAGCAAATAGGGGCAGGTTGTTGGTCATCGGCCTGTGAGCATCTCCACCAATCTATATGTTCACAACTGATCACCCACTTCAGTATTATGCCCCCACTCTCCCCCCATGTCCTTTGTCTCCCCAGCATTCCGAAATATATCCATCTTCTTCTTGAACGTTGAGATTCATAGGTTCATACAGTTATACAGCATGGAATCAGGCCCACTAGCCCTACTTGCCCATCCTAACCAAGATGCCTTTCTAAGCTGGTCCCATTTCCATGTGTTTGGCCCATATCCCTCTAAACCTTTCCTATCCGTGTACCTGCCCAAATGTTTATCGAACATTGTAATTGTACCTGCCTCAACCACCTCCTCTGGCAGCTCGTTCTAGGTAACCACCACCCTCTGTGTGAAAAAAATCCCTTTGAAATCTTTCCCCTTTCACCTTAAACCTACGCCTTCTAGTCTTAAGACTCCCCTACCCTGGAAATAGACTGTGACTTTCTATCTTATCTATGCCCCTGGTCATTTTATAAACCTCTACAAGGTCACCCCTCAACCCCCTTCGCTCCAGACGAAACTGTCCCAGCCTATCCAATCTCTCCGTATAACTCAAGCCTTATAACATGTTTAACGACTTGGCCTTCAGTGTCCTCCGGATAAAGAACTTGCTCCTCATCCCAGTTCTAAATCCGTATCCTGTATCCTGAGTCGGTGAGCCCTGGTTCTGGACTCTCCAGCCATTGGGAACATCCTCCCTGCATCCTGAGTCGGTTAGCCCTGGTTCTGGACTCTCCAGCCATTGGGAACATCCTCCCTGTATCCAGTCTGTGTAGACCTGTTAGAATTTTATAGGTTTCTGTGAGATCTCAGAGAACATTGGCTTCACCAATGCAATATCTTATCGTTCATCAATCCTGCCATCTCAGGAACCAGTGGGTGAACCAGTAGCATACTCTGACCAAGCTAAGGATATCCGTCCTCAGATAAGGAGACCATACCTTCGGATGGGATCTCACCAAGGTCCATTACAGCATCAGGACATCCTTGCTCCTGTACTCAAATCCTCTTGCAATGAGGTGAAAAATCAAAAAAAAAACCTGCAGATGCTGGAAATCTAACAGAAAAACAGAAAATGCTTGAACCTCTCAGCAGGTCAGACCGCATCTGGGGGAAGAAAAACAATCAATGTTTCAACTCAAAGATCCTTTCTCAGAACACTGATGGGTCTTTAACCTGAAACAACGACTCTGTTTCTCTCCCCACAGATGCTGCCTGACCTGCTGAGTGGTCAATGAAGGCCCAAATATCACTTGCTTTTCCAACTGCTTGTTGCACCTGAACACTTGCTTTCAAGACTGATTTTCACAGTGAACGGTAGGTCCATGGGGAGTGTTGTAGAACAGAGGGACCTAGGGGCACAAGTACGTGGTTCCCCGAAAGTGGCATCATAGGTAGACAGGGTGGTGAAGAAGGCTTTTGGCATGTTGGCGTTTATCAGTCAGGGCATTAAGTATAGAGCTGGGATGTTACATTGCAGTTGTACAAGACATTGGTGAGGCCGCACTGGGAGTATCGTGTTCAGTTTTGGTTACCCCTGTTATAGGAAAGATGCCATTAAACTGGAGACAGTGCAGAAAAGGTTTACAAGGATTTTGCCAAGACTTGGGGGACTAAGTTATAGGGAGAGGTTGGGCAGGCTAGGATTTTATTCCTTGGAGTGTAGGAGACTGAGGGGTAAATCATAAGGGGCATAGATAGTGTGAATGCACACAGTCTTTTTCCCAGGGTTGGAGAATCAAGAACTAGAGGGCATAGGTTTAACGTGAGAGGGGAAAGATTTAATAGAAACCTGAGGGGCAACTTCTTCAAGCAGAGGGTATGTAGGTGAAACAAGCTGTCAGAGGAAGTGGTTGAGGTAGGTACAATAACAGCATTTAAAAGGCACTTGGACAGGTACATGGATGGGAAAGGTTTAGAGGGATACGGGTGAAACACAGGCAAATGGGACTAGCTTGGATGAGGATCTTGGTTGGCACAGACGAGTTGGGGCAAAGGGCCTGTTTCTGTACTCTATGACTCTATGGTGCACAAGGATCTCATTGCATTTCTTTTACTAATCTATCACCATGCAGATATTTGTCCTTCGAATTTTAGAATCGGGGTGAATAACCTCACGCTTATCTACATTAAGCTGCATCTGCATACAGCATCATCCAATTTGTCCAAGTTACATTGGAACCTCTGCATCCTCGCCACTGCTCACACTCTCCCCCAACTTATATGTTGCCTTCAAATGTAGAAACGTTGCATTTACTTCCCTCATCGGAATCGTAGCTGAATATTGTGAGCAGTTGGGTCCAAGCACTGCTCCCTGCAGCACCCCGCTGGTCACTGCCTGTCACCTGGCAAAAGACCCAGTTAATTCTTCTCCGTGCCCGCTGACTGTCAACCAGCTCTCCAGAAGGGGGGATAAACTAAGGTGAAGGTCTGTGATGGAGTGGGAGTTGGGAGAGATTACATGTGAAGCATGTGTTATCAGGAAGCAAAAGGGACCCATGAGGAGAGTTTACCTGAAGTTACAGAGCGATGCGGAGTGACTGCTGGCAAAGTGATGTTGAAGTACCAGAAATGTTGATTAACTGAATTTCTGCAGCTCACAAATAGAGTTACACAGCATGGAAACAGGTCCTTCAGCCCATCAAGTTCCTGCTGACCATCATCCACCCATTTACACTAATCCTAGATTAATCCTATATTTTATTCTCCCCATATTCCCATCAACTCCCCCGAAATTCTACCCCTCACCTACACTTACAGTGGCCATTTAATCAACCAACCAGCACATCTTTACATGTGGGAGGAAACCGGAGCACCCGGGGGAAACCCACACCGTCACAGGGAGGACGTGCAAACCCTGCACAGACAGCGACCGAGGTCAGGATTGAACCTGGGATTCAGGCAAACTGTGAGGCAGCGGCTCTCCTGTGTCTGAAAGGGTGCAGCATGCCCAGTCCGAAGGTGAGGGACTGCTCCTTCTGCTTGCATTGAGCGTTACTGAAACGTTACTGAGACAGTGTCCCGTCTCAGCTGGAGAGGTAGAGGCAGGTTCTACACCACTGACTCAGCTGAGACCCCAGCCACAGTGTGTTGAGTCAGCCTAGGTCGCACCTGCTGAGTTAACTGCAGCCTGATCTTCCAATGTAGATAACCAGCCTGCCTCTCTCCAGTCATTGCACTATTTGAAGTCTTTATAACAGTGAGGACTCCACCCAGTGCAGAACCACTCCCTGTCAGTGACGGAATTTACTGGAAGCCTTGGCAGGAACTGGCACTCACTAAACAGCTCCTAACTGTTTCCTTTCCAAAGAAATTCCTTAAATCATAAAATTTGCAAATATCTACCACATTACATCAGTGTGTGCCACAACGCAAGACATGCCGTTCCGCTTGCGTACATAATTTACATTATATCAGTGGGACATCGACTTTCCTTTCTAGGGGTAATGTCCCAGAGGTTTTTACACGGGTTCCGCTCCCCTTTCAGTGTGTGATGGGGGGGAGGGCCTTAAACCACCACCTTTCCCCGTGGAGTTTCAGTGCGTCCCTCAGCGCGCGGTCCTGGGCCTTGCAACGTCCCACCTGTGACGTTCACTCGCGGGCAGCTCCTGACATGGGAAGACCCGACAGCATTTCCCCCAACCCCACCCCCGGAGCTGACAATCTCCCAGTGGTGGTCGGTGTCTGTCTCGGCGTGCGTCCCTGGGCGCAGCCCATAGAGCAGAGAGTCTCGTGTTACGCAGCTGCTCGGGACGAACCTCGACCAAGACCCCTGCATCCCCTTCCGGGCAAACGGACGTCCCAGAAGGAGACGAATAACCCTCCATCCCCAGCGCAGCTGCCTCGAGGAAGGTGAACGGTGGTCCTGAGTCTGGCTGTGAGTGAAGGATCTGACAGGGAGGGTCCTTCTCACCACAAGGTGATGTTTTGGTGCTTGTTTGGGAGTTCTGGTGGTGGGACATTCTGTCAAATGACTTTGATGGTCTGCTTGGCAAATATCCAGCAGGATCCAGCTCTTCTTCCCACAGGGCCTTGAGAACATTCTGATTGACAAAGGTGTTCTTCTGCGCAAACCTTTCTACAAGGAACAGGAGGCATTGTACAGTCCAACTGAAAGGAATGTTCTGTGGCAAACATGGTCAGACCTGCCCTTTGCAACACTGGGGACAAGTGGGACCTCAGTATGGAGTGACACTTGGTGTTTGCAAACCCAGGTTCCATGCAGACACACACACAGGTAGCCATCAGGATAAGGGCCACTCGACAGGCAGTACAGACATTCATTGTGTGTGATTGACAGGTGGTACAGATCTCCATCGTGTGTGATTGATAGGGCTGCACTTCAGCAACCTCAGAGTATGGAGAACACTCAAACTAACAGGAACAAGAGAGTCAACTGCACTTGTTTTGAAGGCTGCAGACCTAATGAGGGGAAATGGGATTAGTGTAGATAGGTACAACAGGCAGCATAGACATGGTGGGCCTATGACTCTATAACTCTGTGACTTTTATAACAACATTCTCCTCATTAATATGGAGAGGTAGCAAGAATGTTTTACAACTCAGGGATCAAGGCAACATAGGTCAGATAAAGAGAAAGTTCCCTCTACGCTGTCCCAATAGGCACTCCCAGAGCCGAAGCAAAATGGCTTATATAACAACTAAAGCTCCCTCTACACTGTCCCATCACACACTCCCTGCATGGGTTAGGTGAATGGAGATGCCTGACTCCAGTCAGTGAGGAGAAGCCACACTGCAGAATGTGGGGGAATCTGGAGCTGAAGAGAGTAAATTCATTTGGTTTCATCTCCCTTTGCTGAGGGAAAGAGGGGAAGAGTTTATTTCCAGATTAGAGAAGAGCTTTATATAAATCCTTTGGTTGGTGGTTGGGTACGGACAACTGAGGGAGGAAGACGAGTCTGCCTGACTCTCGTTGGGATGCGTGTCCTGTTCTTTTTCCATCTTGTCAAACATGAACCCACTTACCACCTCTTTTATTGCCTGGTCACCCGGCACTATCTGGGTGAACTAGATCTTTCCTTATACCGTGACAGATTCCAGTCTTCCTGGGAAGATGCCTCTCCCTGTGGAAGAACCACCACGAGAACTTTGGGGGTTAATGTCAGAGCCGGAGCCATTGTCATTCGCCTCCCCTTCCTTTCTTTGCCTTCTACGATCTCTCCTCAACCTTATTTTTGTTATCAATTCAACCAGAGGTAGCCACGGCCCTTGGACCTCAGGGCCCTTCTCCAGTGCTGGGCCCTCTTGACATGCAGCAGCAATGGTTTCCATTTCTCCCATAGCTCCAACAACAAGGCCAGTTGAACAGGACTCAAGACCTACACCTCCCCAATCCCTCAAGAAGGAATCCCCAGTCCTGAAGAAGGGTCTCGACCCAAAATATCGACTGTCTGTTTCCCTCCACAGATGCTGCCTGACCTGCTGAGTTCCTCCAGCTTTTTGTGTGTTGTTCCAGAGTCCAGCATCTGCAGAATCTCTCTTGTGCACCCTCAATCCCTGACCTTTCGAGCACTTATCCACCTCCACTCCAAATACTTCTAATGATCCAGCCTCTACAACCCTCTGGGGCAGAGAGTTTCAGAGCCATGAACATGGTCATCGAGGTCTCCCATCCATGGGTGCAGCCTCTGAAGTGTACGAGTGCTCTGTCTTCATTCTGAGAGAACACCGGGTGATTGACCTGACCCTGAGCAAGGGGTCACCGTGGTTGGGACCATCCCACTGGTGGACCCCCTAGAGGCCAGCGTCCACTGGGTTATTCTGTTAAATGACCCGTCCTTCATTCCCTCCGTCACCTCTATCACCCAGGAGGGGTGAGGTCAGGGGTCATTCCTGTCCTGCTCGGTCTTTGAGAGATCAGCCTCTGGCGTGTATTCGCCTTCCACTGCCAGAGGTTTATGCTGCTGGCACAGGAGGACGACACAGAAGGAGACTGGTATCCGTGTGCCATGCACGCAAGGAGGGAGGACACACTTGGAGAGAGCTGCCCCAAGCTGCAGGTGGAGGGTTGAGCCTGGGGTTGACAAGGAGGGGAGGGATGGTCTGAGTGGAAGGAAGGTGCAGTGGAAGACAAAACACATCCCCTGCAGACTGAGAGATAGCCGGGGCCCTGGGTTACCTCTTGGGCCGACCCTGGGATTCCCCTGCAGCCTGGCTGAGCGAGGGCTTGAGGGAGCCGGTCACAAGGGGGGTGTGGAGGCAGAGGTGGAGACCACTGGTGATGGTGGTCTCCAAGCCTCTGTACACCTCTAGGTAACAGAGGAAGAGGTTCCATCCCTAAAGAGTTAGGGATCATCCAGCACAGAAATAGGCCGTTTGGCCCATTGAGTCCGTGCCAACCATTAACCGTCCATCTACACCAATCCCATTTTATTCTCCCCACATCCCAACAACATCCCCTCCAGATTTTACCCCTCACCCATGCACTGGGTGTAATTTACAGCGGCCAATTAACCCACCGACCCGCACATCTTTGGGATGTGGGGGGAAACCCACACAGTCACAGGGAGAATGTGCAAACTCCACACAGACAGCGTCAGAGGTTGGGATCGAACCGGGCTCACTGGAGCCGTGAGGCAGCGGCTCTACCCGCTGCGGCCCTAAAGGCGAGGGTGCGGCCTAAAGGGAGAGCAGGGCCCATCTACTGGAGAATAGCAACTCTGCACACACCAATCACCACCACCTTGAGGACCAGCAGAGTGGGCAGGGGTCCTCTCCCCCGTGGGATGTGGGAGCAGTCTGGGAAATCTCCAGTGAGGGCAATCCCTCCCACAGATGGGTGGGAACGGGTTCCTGTGCTAGGGAAGGCTGTGAACTCCTGCAAGTCAGGCGTGGAAGACGGCAGGGCCGGCAGAGGTCAGATCTAAGCCCAGCGTCACCCCGGAGCTGCCAACACAGTGGAGTAAATATTAACATCGTAAGCAGCCCCCGTCCTTCCTGCATTGTCGGTGTAGGGGAGAATCGTCTCTTGGCCTCAGGACCTGGATCCTGCTGGGTTAAGGAGCTGCCAGTACTGGGGCCACCCTTCAAATGCAGGACTGGGGAGAGATTCCAACCTCCCGCCCAAATTTCCTGGACTAGCTCAGAGAGGGCTGCTCCACCTTTGGTTTGAAGGTGGAATCCAGACAAGATGTCCAGAGGTTCTCACTAGCGGGAGAATCTCGAATGAGGGGACATCAGTTCAAGATAAGGGGCCGGTCATTTAAACTTGAGGTATGTAGAAATTCCCTCTGTGATTCTCTGCCCCACAGGGTTGTGGAGGCCGGATCATTAAGAGGGGGTAGATACATTTTTGAGAGATTGAGGGATTGAGGGCCATGGGGAACGGTCACAGAGGAGGAGTTGAGGCCCTGGGGTAGATGATCCATGATCATATTGAATGGCAGGATAGGTTCAAGGGGTCGAGTGGCCTACTCCTGCTCTTATTGTGTTCTTGTGTGATGGAGACATTTGCACATTTGCCCTTCAGTAAAACTGCTGGTGGTAACTACCCAGAGGAGAATCTGGGCTCAGAGTGGGATATGAGATGGGAGAGGGGGGAGTGTGGGGTGTGAGGTAGACCCCCATCCCTGCCAAGTGTCCGTTCACTCCACGGGTGGGGGGAGTTCCGAGAGTTCCTGGAAAAGACTAGGAGTCACTGCGATAAGGTCCATCTGGACTTTGACTGATGGTCAGAACTGGATCTGCTCATGGGACGTGTCAAAGAGGGCAAAGAACACCAACGTGTCCTCTACTGAGTGGCCAGTTGCTGGCAAATGGGATTCATATAGATGGGTACTTGATGGTCAGCATGGACTCGGTGGGCCGAAGGGCCTGTTTCTGCACTGTATGACTCTATGGTACTGATTCAAGGTGTTCAACTGGGTTGCTGAGGTCGAGGATGGTTTTGAGTGACTGGAGCTGCAGTTCTGGTCACCACACAAGAGGAAGGAAGTGAATACAGAGGAGATTCAGCAGGATATTTATTGGAGAGGAGACACTGGAGAGGTTGGGTCTGTCTTCCATGGAGCAGAGGAGACTGAAGGGGGACCCGATAGAGGTAGACATGTTCCCTCACAGACATCTCGCTGTGTTGGGAGACCAACAAGTTTCGGGCAGACCAAAGGGCGACCTTCACCAAGTTGATGACCTTCCAGCAGCACGTGATGTCTGTCTCAGTGTGTGTCCCCGGGAACAGCCCGTAGATCAGAGAGTCCTCTGTCACGCAGCTGCTGGGGATGAACCTCAACAAGGACTGTTGTATCCTTCTCCAGACCTTCTGTTACAAGGCTCTTGGACAGACATCTTGTACGTTAAAGATGAACTCTTGACCTCACCATCTACCTTGTCACCTTATTGTCTGCCTGCACTGCACTTTCTCTGCAGCTGTAACACTTTATTCTGCATTCTGTTGCTGCTTTTTCCTTGTACTGTCTCAATGTACTTATCTTTTGAAATGATCTGTATGAATGACTTGCAAAACTATCACGGTACATGTGACAATAATAAACCAATTCCAATTCCTATTCTTTGTAAATCCATGGTCCACAAAGAGGTGAACAACCATCTCATCTAAGGGCAGTGTGTATTGGGAGTGAGACACCAACTGTGTAGGAGGATCAGACAGGGAGGACCCCTCTCACCGCCAGCCAAATGAGGCCCTGAGAACATACGTGAGGCCACAGATACCAATCACGCATGATCGTCTGCTGGACCTGATCCATCGTTCCAAGACAACGTTTCTGTTGGTTGCCTTTCTTGACTCGGAAAAGGCATTGAGGTAAGTCGCAAATACCTCAGGCCTCTGCGTGTGATTGGACTCCGGTCACATTTTGTGGCCCGGGTCTGACATCTATGCAGTGCCGCAGAACATCTAGTTAAAGGCGACGGCTCCATGATGGTGCCTCTTTGGAAGGGGGATGCATTGGAAGTGTTCTATGTCCAGCCAATTATATTCCATATGCGTGGAGCCTTCCATAAGGACATGGGGAATGGGAGCAGGAGTAGGGCACTCAGCCCCTTTAACCTCGGCTTTTCACAACATCATGGCTAATCTCCTTCCTCAACACTGCGTTCCTACCCTAGCTCACCTCCCTTTATTCCTCTAGTATCCAGAAACCTATCAACGTCCTTTGAACATAACCAATGAGGGACCCTCCACAGCCCTCACCATAGAGAATTCCAAAGAGGTTCCACCGTCTGAGTGAAGAAATTTCCCACCGTTCTGTGTGAGACCTTACTGGAAACTTGTGAAGATTCAAACACACCACATCCACTGCTTCCCCCTCATAATATTATTACATTCAAAAGTCTGGTATGTACATATGCTCGTTGCTATGAACGACAGAACTAGCTTCCTCTCTCTCTCTCCACTTTTAGTAATTGTTCTTTCTTATCAGTCTTATGTGCTTTCGATGCCTCTCATTACAACACAGTGGAGGTATGGAGTGATTTTTGTGTATTTTCCGACTTACAGACAAAATCAACTTGATAAAAACTGAACAGCTTCCTTACCCGGAGACACCCTGTATCCATGGGAACTCTGTACAATCAAATTGTTTTCCAAGTGTCTTGATAACATATCCAACAATTTCCCAGCTATCAACATCAGACTAACACTTTGGTAGTTCCCTGCATTTTCTTTCCAGTTTTTCTGAAATACTGGGGACATATTAGCTCCCCTTCAATTTGAGGAACCATTTGAGGAATGAATAGAATGTTGGAAGATGATAACCAGAGATCCACCGTCTCTATAACCACCTCTTTCAAAACTCTGTGATGTAAAGTCAAAGTCGAGTTTGTTGTCAGATGCACAAGTCCATGTGTGCACAGATGCAATGAAAAAACTTACTTGCAGCAGCATCACAGGCACATGGCATCAGATAAGCAGCATTCACAAGAAAATCATAAATTAAACATAAATTATGCACAATTTTTACAAGAAAGAACACAATTAGAACAAAAAAGTGATCAAAATGATCACAGTGTTGCTATACTGAGGCAGTGATTAGGGTTGTGCAGGTTGGTTCAAGAACCGAATGGTTGAAGGGAAGTAGCTGTTCCTGAACCTGGTGGTGTGGGACTTCAGGCTTCTGTACCTCCTGCCCGATGGGAGCTGTGAGAAGATGGCATGGCCCAGATGGTGGGGATCTTTGATGATGTATGTTGCCTTCTTGAGGCATCGCCTCCTGGCGATTCTACCGATGGTGGGGAGGGATGTGTCTATGATCTATTGATCATAGACACGTAGACATCTACATAGATACATCACGTAGATGCCATGGCTGAGAAAGCTCACCAGCACCTCTACTTCCTCAGGAGGCTAAAGAAATTTGGCATATCTCCTTTGACACTCACCAAATTTTATCGACGCACGATAGAAAGCATCCTATCAGGATACATCACGGCTTGGTACGGCAACTGCTCTGCCCAGGACTGCAAGAAACTTCAGAGAGTTGTGGACACAGCCCAGCACGTCATGGAAACCAGCCTCTCCTCCCTGGACTCTTGTCTATACCTCTCGCTGCCTTGGTGAAGCAGCCAGCATAATCAAAGACCCCACCCACCCGGGTCATCTCCACACTCCCATCAGGCAGAAGATACAGGAGCCTGAGGGCACGTACCACCAGGCTTAAGGACAGCTTCTATCCCACTGTGATAAGACTATTGAACAGTTCCCTAGAACGATGAGATGGACTCATAGAACCATAGAATACTGCAGCACAGAAAACAGGCCATTCGGCCCTTCTAGTCTGTGCTGAAACTTTATTCCGCTAGTCCCATTGACCTGTACTCGGTCCATAACCCTCCAGACCTCTCCCATCCATGTATCTATCCAATTTATTCTTAAGTTTTAAGCCCACATTTACCATGTCAGATGGCAGCTCATTCCACACTCCCACCACTCTCTGTGAAGAAGTTCCCCCTAATGTTCCCCCTAAACCTTTCCCCTTTCACCCTAAAGCCATGTCCTCTTGTACTTATCTCTCCTAATCTAGGTGGAAAGAACCTACTCGCATTTACTCTGTCTATACCCCTCATAATTTTGTAAACCTCTATCAAATCTCCCCCCATTCTTCTACGCTCCAAGGAATAAAGTCCTAACCTGTTCAATCTTTCCCTATAACTCAACTCCTGAAGACCCGGCAACATTCAAGTAAATCTTCTCTGCACTCTTTCAATCTTACTGATATCCTTCCTATAGTCAGGTGACCAGAACTGCACACAATACTCCAAATTTGGCCTCACCAATGTCTCATACAACCTCACCATAACATCCCAACTCCTATACTCAATACTTTGATTTTTGAATGTCAGGATGCCAAAAGCCTTCTTTACAACCCTGTCTACCTGTGACCTCACAATCTGCTTTGTTGTGACCTTGCACCTTATTGTCCACCTGCACTGCAATTTCTCTGTAGCTGTGACACTTTACTCTGTACTGTTATTGTTTTTACCTGTACTACCTCAATGCACTCTGTACTAACTCAATGTAACTGCACTGTGCAATGAATTGACCTGTACGATCGGTATGCAAGACAAGTTTTTCACTGTACCTCAGTACAAGTGACAATAATAAACCAATACCAATATCAACTGGGCTGAGTCCACTATTCTCTGCAGCTTCCTACGTTCCTGCACATTTGAATTGCCGTCCCAGACCATGATGCAACCAGTCAGGATACTTTGAACAGTACATCTGTAGAAGTTTGTTCAAGTGTTCGGTGACAAGCTGAACCTCCTTAACCTTCTAAGAAAGTAAAGACGCTGGCACGCCTTCCTTGTGATTGCATCCATGTGCTGGGCCTGTTTCATGTCATCCGATATGTCAATGCCCAGGAATTTCAAGCTGTTGACTCTCTCCACCGCCGATCCCCCAATGTAGACTCGGCATGTTTGCCCTCCTTCCCCTTCCTGAACTCAACAATCAGCTCTTTAGTTTTACTGGCGTTGAGCGAGAGGTTGTTGAAAATTGTTAAGTGTGTAAAATTGAAAAGTGTTAAGTTTGTTAAGTGTGTCCAGGATGGATTCCTGACGCAGTATGTTGACAGGCCGACTAGAGGGAATGCCACATTAGATCTAGTTTTAGGTAATGAACCGGGTCAGGTGACAGATCTATCGGTGGGTGAGCATTTGGGGGACAGTGACCATTGCTCCATAACCTTTAGCATTGTCATGGACAGGGATAGGAGCAAAGAGGACAGGAAGATATTTAATTGAGGAAAGGCAAATTATGAGGCTATAAGGCGAGAACTTGGGAGTGTAAATTGGGGTGACATTTTTGAAGGGAAATGTACTATGGAGATGTGGTCGATGTTCAGGGATCTTTTGCAGGATGTTAGGGATAAATTTGTCCCGGTGAGGCAGAGAAGGAATGGCAGGGTGAAGGAACCGTGGGTGACGAGAGAGGTGGAGCAACTAGTTAGGAAGAAGAGGGCAGCATACATAAGGTGTAAGCAGCAAGGATCTGACAGGGCTCGTGAGGAATATAGAGTAGCAAGGAAGGAACAAGAAGGGGCTGAGGAGAGCGAGAAAGGGACATGAAAAGGCTTTGGCGAGTAGGGTTAAGGACAATCCCAAGGCTTTTTACTTGTACGTAAAGAGCAGAAGGATGGCTAGGGTAAAGGTAAGTCCGATTAAAGATAAAGGTGGGAGGATGTGCCTGGAAGCTGTGGAAGTGGGTGAGGTTCTCAATGAATACTTCTCTTCAGTATTCACCAAGGAGAGGGGTCTTGATGATTCTGAGAACAGTGTAGGTGAGGGTAATGTTCCACAGTATGTAGAGAGGATGTGTTGGAGTTGTTAGAAAATATTAGGACAGATAAGTCCCCAGGGCCTGACAGAATATTCCCCAGGCTGCTTCGTGAGGCGAATGAGGAGATTGCGGAACCGTTGGTTAGGATCTTTGAGTCCTCGTTGTCCACGGGGATGGTACCAGAGGATTGGAGGGTGG
The DNA here is from genome assembly GCF_009764475.1 of Pristis pectinata. Taxonomy (NCBI): domain Eukaryota; kingdom Metazoa; phylum Chordata; class Chondrichthyes; order Rhinopristiformes; family Pristidae; genus Pristis; species Pristis pectinata. The sequence continues at coordinate 11,019,657 of NC_067439.1, read as the reverse complement.
TGAATGTTATCCCATTATTCAAAAAAGGTAGTAGGGATAGTCCAGGGAATTACAGACCAGTGAGCCTTACGTCTGGTGGGCAAGCTGTTGGAAAGGATTCTAAGAGATAGGATCTATGAGTATTTGGAGAATCATGGACTGATTAGGGACAGCCAGCATGGCTTTGTGAGGGGAAGATCTTGCCTCACAAGCCTGATAGGGTTCTTTGAGGAGGTGACCAGGAAGATTGATGAGGGTAGTGCGGTGGATGTGGTCTACATGGATTTCAGTAAGGCGTTTGACAAGGTTCCGCATGGTAGGCTTCTTCAGAAGGTCAGAGGCCAAGGGATCCGGGGAAGCTTGGCCGTGTGGATTAGGAATTGGCTTGCCTGTAGAAAGCAGAGTGTTGTGGTGGAGGGAGTGCATTCAGATTGGAGGGCTGTGACTAGTGGTGTCCCGCAGGGATTGGTTCTGGGACCTCTACTTTTTGTGATATTTAATAGCGACTTAGATGAGGGGGTGGAAGGCTGGGTTAGTAAGTTTGCAGATGACACAAAGGTCGGTGGTGTTGTGGATAGTGTGGAGGGCTGTCGAAGCTTACAGAGGGATATTGATAGGATGCAGATCTGGGCTGACAAGTGGCAGATGGAGTTCAATCCAGAGAAGTGTGAGGTGGTACACTTTGGAAGGACAAACTCCAAGGCGGAGTACAAGGTAAATGGAAGGATTCTGGGCAGTGTAGAGGAGCAGAGGGATCTGGGGGTTCATATCCACAGATCATTGAAAGTTGCCTCACATGTGGATAGGGTAGTTAAGAAAGCTTATGGGATGTTAGCTTTCATAAGTCGTGAGATCGAGTTTAAGAGCCCCAAAGTGATAATGCAGCTTTACAAAACTCTGGTTAGGCCACACTTGGAGTACTGTGTCCAGTTCTGGTCGCCTCATTATGGGAAGAATGTGGAGGCATTGGAAAGGGTGCAGAGGAGATTTACCAGGATGCTGCCTGGATGAGAGAGTATGGATTATGAGGAGAGACTAAAGGAGCTAGGGCTTTACTCATTGGAGAGAAGGAGGATGAGGGGAGACATGATAGAGGTGTACAAGATATTGAGAGGAATAAATAGAGTGGACAGCCAGCGCCTCTTTCCCAGGGCACCAATGCTCAAAACAAGAGGACATGGCTTTAAGGTAATGGGTGGGAAGTTCAAGGGAGATGTCAGAAGGAGGTTTTTCACCCAGAGAGTGGTTGGTGCATGGAATGCGCTGCCTGGGGTGGTGGTGGTGGCTGATACATGGACAAGTTCAAGAGATTGTTAGATAAGCATATGGAGGAATTTAAGTTAGAGGGATATGTGGGAGGAAGGGGTTAGATAGTCTTAGGTGTGGTTTGAAGGGCGGCACAACATGGTGGGCCGAAGGGCCTGTATTGTGCCGTATTGTTCTATGGTTCTATGGTTCTAACTTCTGTGGTAACATTTCTTCACCAGAAATCATTTCTTTTACTTCCTCATTTGCGCTGCACCCTCGATTTTCCAGTACTCCCGGGAGGTTATTTGTGTCTTCCATGAAGTCAGATGAAAAGTATGTGCTTGATTCCTCTGTCATTTCCTTATTGCTTGTTATAACGTCTCCCATCTGCCTGTAAGGGACTCATATTTGACCCTGTTTTTTTTTTAACCTTTTCACACAACTCCAGAAGCTGCTGCATTCTGTTCTTACATAGTTTTCATCTCTTTGATAATTTCTTTGCTTCTAAGATGCTCCCAAACCCCAAGCTCGCAGCTTTCTCTGGCACTTTCAAAGCCATTTCCAAGATTTAATATTATCTGTAATTTTTCCTCTAATCCAAGTTTGGCTCTTCCTGTTGCATTTTTGAGCCTTAAAATTATGTATATTTGTTACAGACCATGTGTTAGAATATAGAACGGTATAGCACAGGAACAGGCCTTTCGGCCCACGGTGTCTGTGCCAACCTTGATGCCAATTTAAACTGCACACCTGCCTGCACATGGTGCGTATATCCCTCAGTTCCAAGCTTGTTCATGTGTCTGTCTTAATGCATCTTAAACGTTGCTGTCGTAACCTCTTCCACCACTACCCTTGGCAGCCATTTCAGGCACCTACCACCCTCTGTGTAAAAAAGAAATTGCCTCATAAATCTCCTTTAAACTTTCCCCCTCACATCTTAAAGGTAGGGCCTCTAGTATTTGACATTTCTCATAATTTTATGAACTTCTATCGGGTCTCCCTTCAGCCTCCGATGCTCCAGTTATTTCTACAAATGCTACCATTATCTCTCTACTGTCCTGCCATTTCCTGACCTACCCCAGCCAAACTGCCCCTCATAACTTCATACTTTCCTTTGTTTTAATTTAAAATCTCGGCTTCAGATTGAACTGTATTACTTTTGAACATATTATGTGAGCCTCTTCGCAACAAGATTATTCATTAACTCTTTCTCATTGCACAATACTAGATCAAAAATAGCCTGTTACCTAGTCTGTCCTGCAATATACTGATCTAGGAATCTACTTCCTATACATTCCAAGAATTCATCCTCTACATTGTTAGTACTAATTTGGTTTTCCTAATCTATATGTAAATTAGAATCTCAAAGCATTACTCCGGTCATATGCACCTCTAATTTCCCATTTATACCCTGCCCTACATCACTATTAGTATTTAGAGGCCTATAATCAGCTCCCACCATTGGTTACCACCTTCCATCCAACTGATTCTATTGGCATTGGTATTGGTTTATTATTGTCACTTGTACCGAGGTACAGTGAAAAACTTGTCTTGCATACCGATCGTACAGGTCAATTCATTACACAGTGCAGTTACATTGAGTTAGTACAGAGTGCATTGAGGTAGTACAGGTAAAAACAATAAAATTACAGAGTAAAGTGTCACAGCTACAAAGAAAGTGCAGTGCAATAAGGTGCAAAGTCACAACAAGGTAGATCGTGAGGTCAGAGTCCATCTCATCGTATAAGGGAACCGTTCAATAGTCTTATCACAATGGGGTAGAAGCTGCCCTTAACCCTGGTGGTACGTGCCCTCAGGCTCCTGTATCTTCTACACGATGGAAGAGGAGAGAAGAAAGAATGTCCCGGGTGGGTGGGGTCTTGGATTGTGCTGGCTGCTTCACCAAGGCAACGAGAGGTAAAGACAGAGTCCAAGGAGGGGAGGCTGGTATATCACAAGCTACGACGCCCAAGATCCTTTTTAACTACTGTACGGATATCAACCTTTATTAACAGCACCACCCCACCTCCTTCGCCTTTTTCCCAGTCTTCCCTAGATGTGGAAGGTTTAATTCCCACCTCTATTCTCCCTGCAGCTATGTTCCTGTAATGGCAAGTGGATCCTAGACATTTAAGGCTATTTGTACCATTAATTCATCCACCTTCATTGTAACTTTTGAACATTTTTCTATCCTCTCGCCTTTGTTTCTGCCGCCCATTTATTTCGGTAACAGTTGGGCACAGCACCATCGACTCGGGATCACTGGGGTGCTGTCTGAGAGGAGTTTGCACATTCTCCCTGCAACCGTGTTGGTTCCCTTCGTTTGATTGGGTTTCCTCCCATGTTCCAAAGACGTGAGGGTTGGCAGGTTAATTGGCCGCTATAAATTGGCCCTTGTGTGTAGATCATAGAATCAGAGAGAAGGATACAGCACAGAAACAGGCCCTACGGCCCATCGTGTCTCTGCCAACTGTCAGCCACCCATTTACACTGATCCTGTAGTAATCCCATTTTTTTATTCTCTCCACATTCCCAACAACTCACCCCAGATTCTACCCCTCACCCACACATAAGAGGCAAGTTACAGCGGCCAATTAACCCGCCAACCCTGCACGTCCTTGGGATGTGGGAGGAAACTGGAGCACCCGGGGGAAACTCAGTGCGGTCTCACGGGGAACGTAAAAACTCCACACAGGCAGCACTGGAGGTCAGGATCGAACCCGGGTCTCCGGAGCTGTGAGGCAGCGGCTCTACCAGCTGCGCCACTGTGCCAGCCAATCTTGGGAGGGTTGGTGGGAATACTGGAGAGCATTAAATGGGGTTGGTATAGGACTGTGATAAATGGGTACTTCAAGGTGAGAGTTGCTGGGTAGAAGATCCTGATTCCCTGCCTTATGACTGTGACTCTGAGTCAGGAGGCGAGGATGTCCTATCAGAGATTATGACTCTGAGCTCAGATAAGGGTAAGTCTGAAGGTGTGAGGCAAAGCCCTCGTACAGTTTGATTTGGAAACAATTTGTGTCATATCAGGAAAGGGCAGAGCTTAATAACGGTGATAGTGCTTCACTGCATAAAGCCTTCGAAACAAGATCTGTGAATTAGTAGCAGAAAGGTGATTGGGTCTGATCTAGTAGCCATTACGGAGGCATAGTTGTGTGGCTGGGACTAAATATTGCAGGGTACTTGAACCTTACAAGAGGCAGGGCAACTGGAAATGAAAGTGATGCCGGCCTGTTTAATAAAGGATAAAAGAAAAACTCAGCTTCATGTGGAAATTCGGGATATGTGAGCTATGAAATAACAAAGAGACAAAAGTAATTACAGGAGCAGAAGGAAATCACATATGTTGTATCCTTTTTGATAGTGGAGTACAGAAAGGAGAAAGTTGAGAAACCAGGGGTCAAATTAGAACGAGAGGCTTACTGGAATTAATCATTAAAATATTCCGAGGCTGCAGGTTTGGTAGGTGCATTATGGACAGAAATTTTGGTCTTCCAGAGTAGCTTACAGTGGAATGTTAAGGAGGAAGAGGGAAAAGACAGAACAGTAGGTTAGTTTGTTTGCCATCAGCAAAGTAAAATGCTAGCATTTATGATTAAGGACGTGGTATCAAGGTTCTTGGAAAATTGAGGAATTAAGGAATTAAGAATTAAGGAAAAGTTAGCACTTAGAGTTTCAGGGGGTGGGTTAAGAGGGTGAATTAGGGGAAACAGAAGCTGTATTTTATTTAGATTTTCAGAAAACATCAGTAATGTGACAGAGAGGAGGGCAAAGTTCAAAACTAGTACATTTGTGTGGATTAAGGATTGGTTAACAGGCAGAAAACAGAGTTTTCTTCCGCAAGGCTTTTGACAAGGTCCCACATGGTAGGCTAATCCGGAAGGTTAGATCACATGGGATCCAGAGTGAGCCAGCCAACTGGATACAAAATTGGCTTGGTGGAAGGAGTCGGAGGGTGGCTGTGAAGGGTTGTTATTCAGACAGGAGGCTTGTGACCGGTGGTGTGCCGCAGGGAACGGTACTGGGTCCTCTGTTGCTTTTCATCTATATTAACAATTTGGATGACAATGTTGTTAACGTGGTTAAAAGGTTTGCGGATAACACCAAAATTAGTGGTGCACTGGACAGTGAAAAAGGTTATTTAAGAAAACAACAGGATCTAGACTGAACTGGGGAAGTGGACCAAGGAATGGCAGGAGGGAATTTTACTCGGACATTTGCGAGGTGTTACATTTTGGTAAGTTAAACCAGGATGTGATTTGCACAGTAAATGACAGGGCCCTGGAGAGTGTTGTACAACAGAGAGACCAAGGGGTACAGGTACACAGTTCCCTGAGAGTGGCCACACAGGTAGACAGGGTGGTGAAGACGGCGTTCGGCACACTTGCCTTCATCAGTCATGGAACTGAGTACAGGAATTGGGGTGTCTAAAACTCGAGGGCACAGGTTTAAGGTGAGAGGGGAAAGATTTGAAAGGGACACAAGGGGTTAGTTTTTCACACAGCAAGTGGTGGGTATGTGGAATTAGCTGCCAGAGGAAGTGGTAGAGGCAGGTACAATTACTATGCTTAAAAAACACTTGGACAGGTACAAGGTGTTAGATCTGGAGATGACGTTGTCCAGAAGGTTCTTCAGAAGTCAAGAATGAGGTGCAAATCTTATGATTGCGGCCGTTTTATTAGGTGTTCGTCATAGTACAGTTCAGACAGGGCCATCCTGTATCAGCCTGCAACGTAACAGTAATGAGGAGTAACTGGACTGCAAATGTAACAAAGGAACGTGAGCACATGCTTTCTTTTTATACTGCAAAACCAGTCAGACCAGTCCCAGATAAACCTGTGAGCAGATACTGACTGATTCACACTTCAGCTTTGCAGACAAAGAAAGTTTAGAAACATAGAACAAAATATACTCCAAGTTGCTAAAAGTTTACAGACAAACAGGTGATTATACAAACAGATAAACAAGCATAAAGAAAGATAAAACTGCAAGGAAAAACACAATAACAACAACAACCTGGACCCTAATCCGACAATGGATAGGAAAGGCTGAGAGGGATATAGGCCAAATGGAGGCAAATTAGACCAGCTCAAGTCGACAGTTGGTTGTGTGGACGTGTTGGACTGAAGGACATGTTTCCATGCTGTGTAGCTCTGTGACTCTATGAGATAGTAGGGATAATTAGGTATTGGGTCATTTCCAGCGCAGCAGGGTGTAGCTAAGAATCAGACCTGGGCCTCTGCTACTTCCAGTCAATATCAGAAGTGACCAAGTGCATTATATCCAAGTTTGGTGATGATGCTGAGTTTAATGGGAAGGGTAGCTGTGAGGAAGCCACAAAGAACCTGAGAAGAAATACTAAACCCAGTAAGTGAGTGGGCAAGATGAAGATTAATGGGGGAAAGCTCAGAAGGTATCCACTTTGGTCAAAATATTTTTGACAGATTGGTAAATGCTGTTCTGCAGGGAGCCATGGATGCCCTTGTCCATGAATCACACACGCAGGTACAATAAGCAACTAAGAAGGCAAATGGAACGTTAGCCTTTATTGCATATCAGTTGGAGCATAACAGTAAGGGGTTCTCAGTACAATTACAGAGGGCTTTGGTGAGAACACACTTGGAGATCTCTGACTCCCTTGCTGAAGGAAGATTTCGGGAGCTGCAAGAAAGGTTCCTGGATGAATGATTGAGTAGAATGCACCTTTATCTTCTGGGGTTTAAAGATTAAGAGGTTCATTCAATCATGATCAGTTGTGTTAAATCCACCATCTAATGACATTAAAGTGCAGCATTTAAAATTTATTTCCATTGACTTTAATGGAATGAATTTCAGAGGCTGAGTAAATGGTGCCCATACTAGTCTAGAACCACCGACCAAAGATCAGGTCTGATTCTTATGGAAGTTCACTAGCTATACCCGGTCACACTGGAAATGATCCAGTACCCCATCAATGCAATAAGATTCTGAAGGACGTGACAAATAGTTGTTGAGGGGCTGTTGGGGAGCTCAGAACACTGGGGGTCAGAGTCTCTGGATTAGGAGTTGTCCAGGTCAGAGGGAGACAAGGAAAAGTTTTTTCCCTCAGAGGTTTGTGAATCTTTGTAATTCACCGTCACACAGGATGAAGTGTTCCTGCATCTCCAACAGACAGGACAAAGTGTAAGCTTGCAAACCGTACAAAGCAGGTGGGAAAATGGGCTGTAAGCATGAAAAAGTATCAAAAGGATTTGGGAGCCTTTGTCCATTGATCACCAATAAGAGGAAGGTTGGGGAGTGATGCTGATGTGCAACATTATCGAATGGTGGAGCTGATTGGTAAACTCCACTTCCTATTTCAGCTGTTCTTACCTTAGAATAAAGACAAGAAAACCAGAAGTTCAGGCAACACTGTCGAAACGCTCTCATGACAGGAATAGCACGGGACAGGTAGATTTTCTGAGACTGTGTGGCGTTATTGAGGGAGACCTCTGAGTCTGTGTGGATTATTAAAGGAAATGGCTGAGTTCTGGATTTGTGAGGGAGTCTCAGACGGGGCTGGCTAGTGAGGGGGACAATACTGGTTAGTGAGGGAGTTTCAGACATAGTGATTGGATAGTGAGGGAGGTTTGGTGATAGTCCTGGATTAATGAGAAAGTCTCAGAGGAATTAGTGGGATTAGTGAGGGAGACTTGGAGGTAGTGGTAGGTTTAGTGAGGGAGAGTCAGAGACAGTGCTGGTTAGTGAAGGAGACTTGGTTTAGTAAGGGAATCTCTGACACAGCGATAGGGTAGTGAGGAAGAGTTGGAGACAGTTATGGCTTTAGTGAGGGAGTTTCCAACACAGTGATAGGATAGTGAGGGAGGCTTGGAGACAGTTCTGGGTGAATGAGAGTCTCGGAGACACCTATGGTGCTAGTGAGGGAGTCTCTGACACAGTGCCAGGTTAGCGAAGGAGACCCAGACACAGTGGTGGGTCGGTGAGATGCAGAGACACTGGCGGGACTGGTGAGGGGAGTCTCTGAGCCCTGTTTGAGGGAGCATGGGGCCAGTGATCCTTTTATCACCTGGTGTTCTTTTCATGGCCATTACTTAAAGCAGTTGCTAAAATTGGCTGTTTATTTTGCTGACGATCTGAGCTCCATTGATTTACTGACCTGCAGATCCGTTCTCCTGATCCCGAGGGATCGCTCTGTTTATTTTTGACTACATCTCTCTGCAGAACACGCGACACTTTGCAGCAGAGAGAGTCCCCCCCACTGGTCTTCATGCTTGAGTGTGGGATAAGGGTGTGGAGTGGGGAGGGGGGGTGGTGGGAGAACAGGAGTGAACCTTCTGGCATCCGAACATGACAGATTCAGGGGGGGAGTGGTGTGAGGGGGGGGTGGGCACCAGCTGAGTCAGGAGAGGTCCCCTACCCTCTGCCCCTCAAGGTATTTCCACAGCCTGTTCCAAACCTGGATTTGGTGCGGTGAGGAAGCAGCCAGACGTGGATGCAGCCAGCAGGCAGGGTTGAATGCCGTCTGTGTCTGCCTCACACTAACATTCCTCCAGGAAGAAAGCTGTACTGTTTGTCACGGGCTCCCCAGCCCAACTCAGACTGTGTTCGCGGAGCCAAGAAGAAAAAAAACGCCATGTGCAGCTGCTGTCGAAATGTCCTCCCTAATTCTCCAGGAACCCATCTTGTTTCAGTGGTCTGAGAGGTGAACATGTTGACCATCATCCTCCCTGTCTTAGGCCTGGTGTTATGTCAAGATACGGATTGTGCTGGGAGTGGGGTTGTTTTACAGAAACCTTGAGAGTGTCCTCAGGTTGGAACTGAAATCCCTTCGTTTGAGCACTTGAGTTAAAAAAAAACCTGAACAAACTTCCACTTCTGTTCTGTCCCTCCCAATCTCTGCAATGCCCAAAATACTTTTCAGCCAGTGGTAGGGCAGCTATCATAATGTATGAAAAACAACAACCAATTCCTGCACAGCAAGCTCCCACAACCAGCAGTGCGATAATGACCGTAAAAATTTGTTACGTGAAATTGTGACTGTGGAATCTTCTACGCCACTCTGCAGGGGCCTCCGTTTAATGTCTCGTCTGGAAATATGGACACCTCTGACAGTTCAGCTCTCCCTCGGCACTGCATTGGAGTTCCAAGTTTGGATTTTTGAGTATAGGAGAGGGTGGGAGGTGGGTAACGTGTAGTGGGGAGTGCCACTCCCCGTCTCTGATGACAGAACCTTTTACAATCAAGTCCCATTCCAAGGACTCAGGTGTAGCCTCTCTCATAATGAAAGGGGGTTGCAACGTTTGGAGATGTTGTCTGATTATCTGAAGCCCTATTAGCCCTCTCAAGAGGGTAGGAGTTCACATGGCATCATCTTAATGTACCACATGGGAGGTCTTGCTGCTGCCCATCCAATACTATCCTTCAACGGACTTCACCAAAGAACCTAGCTCTCTGGATCACATTGTGCATTCCATTGTACATCCTGTAGACAGTGATCATATTGCCCTTGTTGCACAAAACTTTATTGAAAGCTCCTTGGGAAGAAGTTATGTTAAAGTAAATCTTTTGTTAAAAAAGTTTCAGTGCATAGAACTGGGCGATGAAATCTATGGAATGAGTGAGAAGGAATCATTTACTTCGTAAGCCAGCCATTTCCCAACACCAATCTCTCTGCGGGCACATAGATTCACCTTCCTTATCATTCTATAAACACAGACTGCAGAAATGCAGAAGTGTCTATGAGATAAAGTCCAGGAAACGTAGACTGTAGGAAAAAAGCACTGGACACTGAAGATCCAATTTGTCCATTGACAGTGTCTATCCAAATCCCAGGGGTCTGCTCAAGTGGAGGATGATCTTGCATTTTATATAACCCCTTGTAATACCTCAAGACATCCTAAAGTTCTTCCTAGCCAATGAATTACTTCTGAAGTGTGCTCACTGTTGTAATGTAGGGAATTGAGGAAGGTTGAAGTGCACAAATGAAGGTCCCACTCTTACCTCATTTATGTTTGTGGGACCTTAATTTGTGGTTCATCTCAGTCAAAAAACCTCCATCTGTGGAGCACTTTCTCAATGTTGCACTGGGGCAGTCAGCCGAGAGGGTAGGGACATGTTCGGCACAACTATGTGGGCCGAAGGGCCTGAATTGTGCTGTAGGCTTTCTACGTTCTATGTTTTCTATGTTCTATAACGTGCTTAGGTCTCTGGAGTGGATTTTGAACCCATAACCTGTTGAGTGTGTAGCCTTTGAGCCAGGACTGATTCCCTATTGGAGATTGGATGGTTATTGAAAGATGTGGTGACACCTTCTTGGACTTTGTTAGGAATTAGCAGGTTCTTATAGATGTCTCAGGGAAATCCAGGACCAGGAGATTTACTGTACACATAAGTTAGACTACCCAGAGTATTTTCCAAGATGGGACCATCAGCTAATGGATAATATTCAGCCCTTGCGAAGCTCAGAGATCATCAGGATCCTCAAGTCTGGCCTCATGATTTCCTTCCCACCATCAGCGATTCGGTGACCTGTGCTCTCTCTGGGATTCCTTCCTAAAACTTTCTTACTCCTCTGTCACAATGCTCTTTAGTCCTTTGGTCACGTTTTCTGATCCATGTCCAACTGTCCCTTTTATGCGGCTTGAACTAGTCTCGTTCTTGGCTTGATAATTATTCCTTGCTACAGCTTGAATTTACATAGCGCCTTTAACTTAAGTGAGCTGTTGTAGAACGGGGGAGTCTCAGCGCACCCAATGCCCACTCCTGTGTCTGCTCTACCACCCCTGGTCCTATCGATAAACCAGCCTTGAAGCTACACGATCCAGAGTTCCCCGCAGCACTGCGGACCTCCTGGGCTCGAGCGACTTCCATCAAAAAAAAACCCTCGGCAACTTTCCAATCGCTCATCGTCGCCTTTATCACCTCAGTGCCAACTTGACCCTCAGATGACTCTGTCTGTCTGTCCACCAAGACAGGGCTAATCACAAACTGGTCTAGGAAAGTGTGGTGGGGAGGGAAGGAAGTGGAAAGAAACTCTAATTAAATAGGTCAAAGTGAAATGTCACTGGCTCATTCTGCAACCTCAGATAGCGAAAATGCCTTAAGGTAAACAACAACCATTGGGAGGGTTAAGGATAATGTGATTCCTCTACGTGCTTTCCTACAATCATTCCTTTCACTCATTCCTGACTTCTGCTTATTTAACCAGAGAAGTTTGTTATCCTGAGTCTGACCACCTTCAAGTTCCAGGTTTAAAAATAACCCCGTTTGATTTGAACTGAGAAACCTGTGATATGTGCCTCTGGTATTTGCTACAGCACACCTCAACAGAACTGCTTCACCCCTTCCTGCGCCTTTCCAAAAATAGTCAGGCTGCCGATTTCTGGGAGCACGTGGGTGGGATCCGGCTCATTTCTTGGGGATACTTTTCATGCTGCCATTTTATAAGCTGCCGTTAAAATATTTGTTGCAGTTAAAGTTGAAGTGAACCAACTGGCAGGAACAGAGAAAGTTGTGGGAAACTAGGAGCAGGAGATGGCCATTCGGCCCTTTGAGTCTGCACTAATATTTAGTCTCAAAACCATTTTCTTACCTTCTCTGCACACCCTGTGATACCTCTTGTGTCTCGAAATCTTCTTAAATATATTGGCCTCCATACCACTCTGAGTGAAGAAATTTCTTCTAAGTGTCTTTCTCTGTTCCCTGACACTGTGACCCCATAGTCTAGCACCTCCAGTGAGGGGAAACACCCTCCCCGCATCCAGTCTGTTGAGACCTTTAGGGATTTTGTGCACTTCAGTGATATCCCCTCTCATTGTTCAAAACTCAGGTGAAAGCAGAGTTAGGTGACCTGTTCTCTCCTCATTTGACCACTGGTAGTTGGTAATTGGTAATTGGTTTATTATTGTCACATGTACTGAGATGCAGTGAAAAGCTTTTGTTTGCGTACCATCCAGGCAGATCATTCCATACATCAGTACATCGAGGTGATACAAAAGGAAAACAATAACAGAATGCAGAATATAGTGTTACAGTTACAGGTAGACAAATCGGGCCACAACGAGGTAGACTGAGAGATCAAGAGTTCATCTTTATCATACAATAGTCTTATAGAAGCTGTCCTTGAGCCTGTTGGTACGTGCTCTCAAGCTTTTGTATCTCTGCCAAGTGGGAGGGGGAAGAAGAGAGAATGACCGGGGTGGGAGGGGTCCTTGATTATGTTGGCTGCTTTCCCGAGGCAGCGGGAAGTATAGACCATGGAGGGGAGGCTGGTTTTCGTGATGGACTGGGCTGTGTCCACAACTCTTTGCAATTTCTTGCGGACTTGGCCAGAGCAGTTGCCGTACCAAGCTGTGGTACATCCGGGTAGGATGCTTTCTATGGTGCATCTGTAAAAATTGGAAAGAGTCATCGGAGACATGCCGAATTTCCTTAGCCTTCTGAGGAACAGGGAATAACCCCCTGCTCCAGCAGACTGATCTCACGTAACCCCCAACACCTTGCCCACAACATGAAATACACTCTGCCCCTACCCGCACAAACATTGTCACATGACTTCTCACTCTAGCCTCTCCACGCTTCATGATCCCACTGCCATCACACCTCCAATAGGGAACCAGATCCGACAAAGCTGATTGGGTAATTCATGGTGGTCAATCAAACAGTCTCCTCCCAATCTGGGAAGGACAAAGCAAAGGGTCAGACCCAACTTTCCCTGAAGGACTTTCAGTAAATATACACATGGTCTCCTGGAAGAGAAGGAACATTTTCCATTTTTAAGTCTCAGGATGTCCCAAAGCATCCTGCAGCCAATGAGGTTGTTTTTGAAGAACAGTTACAGCTGTGATGTGACAACCAGTCTCCACACAGCAAGCCCCAAGAAAGAGCAACACGATTATGTTCAGGTCTTCTGATAATCAGGGTACCAGGTAACTTCCCTTGTCTTCCCTGAAATAACCCCATGGGTCGGATGCTTCCTCTCATTGTCCAAGGAAATACTCCAGGGTAGGTACAGCACAGGCTAAAACTCCCTCTGTGCTGGCCCGTCAAACACTCCCAGTGCAAATCCAGTGCAGTTTAAACACTCCTTCTGCAACGTCAATTTTCTTGAAGCTGTTCCTCAGAGGAATTTTCTACACAGTACTAGACTGACATTCATCCACATTCTGCAGCTGTGGGATTACCGAGGATCACCAACAAGTTGGTGAGCATGTTGGCGGTGAGTGGGGACCGTCCTCCATCAATCCAGCTGGGATTTGAACCCCAACACTGATGGCCAACAGATACCTGTCCATCAAATCACCACTGATTTTTTTTTGCCACATGCCTACACTCAGGAGTATTGGAGTCATTGAGTCCTGGAGAGATACAGAACAGAAACAGGCCCTTCGGCCCATTGAGTCTGTGCCAACCATCAACCACCCATTTATGTCAATCCTACACTAACCAATTTTTATTCTCCCCACATTCCCATCAACTGCCCCCGAATCCACCACTTACCAACGTTAATGGACAACTTATAGCAGCCAATTAACTTACTTGCATGTCTTTAGGATGTGAGAGGAAACTCACGCAGCCACAGGGAGAACATGCAAACTCCACACAGACCGCACCTGAGGTCAGGATCGAATCCGGGTCTCTGGTGCCGTGAGGCAGCGGCTCTACCCACTGCGCCAGTTGTGCCATTGATGTAAAGGTGACAATGCAGCAGACTTCAGCGTAGGCAGTGTGGCAATGGCTGTTGCTGTAGACAAGCAGTGGAAGATGGGGAGTCAGTGCTGGAGACTCATATCCAAGGGCTGGGATAAGGTTCATGAATCTTTAGAATTCTCTACCTGCATGCCAGTGGCTCTACTTCGTTAGGAGTTTGAGGAGATTTGGTATGTCATGAAAGACTCTTGCAGATTTCTACAGATGTACGGTGGAGAGCATCCTGACTGGTTGCATCACCGCCTGGTACGGAGGCTCCAGTGCACAGGATCGCAAGAGGGTTGTAGACTCAGCCAGCTCCATCACAGGCACAATCTTCCCCACCATCGAGGACATCTTCAAGAGGCGGTGCCTCAAGAAGGCGGCGTCCATCACCAAGGACCCTCACCACCCGGGACATGCGCTCTTCTCATTACTACCATCGGGGAGGAGGTACAGGAGTCTGAAGACCCACACTCAACGTTTCAGGAACAGCTTCTTCCTCTCCACCATCAGATTTCTGAACAGTCCACAAACCCATGAACATAACCTCATTATTCCTTTTTTTTGGTACTATTTATTTATTTGGTAATTTATAGATTTTTATGTCTTGCACTGTACTGCTGCCGCAAAACAACAAATTTCACATCATATAAATCAGTGGTAATAAACCCCATTCCGATTCTGGTTCTGACTCTGATTGTGAGAGGGCTATGGGAGCTTAGTCACTGAGTATGTTCAATGGAAAAAATGTTTAGATATTAAGGCACTCAGGGGATGTGGGGTTAGTGCAGTAAAGTGGTGCTTAGGTGAAAGATCATTCAGGATCTCACTGCGTTTGGAGGCAGACATGAGGGGCTCCAAAGCCCACAGCGACCAATTAACTCAACAACCAGCATGGCTTTGGGATGTGGGAGGAAACCGGGGGTGGGGGGGGACCCATGCAGTCACAGGGAGGACGTGCAAACTCCACATAGACAGCACCCGAGGTCAAGATCGAACCTGCGTCACTGGAGCTGTGAGACAGTCGCTCTACCCGCTACACCACTGTGGCAGATGAGTGAACTGGGATTTTACGGTGACAGTCTTTTACTGACGACAGTCTTTTATCCAGAGTATTTTAAAGGAGAAAATTCGTTGTGGTAAGATTTGAGCTCATCTCCTCCATGTTATTTGTCCAGTCACAGACTCCATCTCCCACACAACTGGAGAATGGAATAAAAATCCTTTTTGAAATACGAGAACCAGAAACAAGATGAGACAGGAGTTAGACATTGCTCCTTTAAACATGGAACCTTCAGCGTTTGTGTGTGTCTATGTGTCGTACTCAGTGGATAGGGCACAGGGCACTATTAGCCAAGTTACACCGGCATTTTGCCCATTAGGAATGAATCACCTCACTGAGCCTTCCACTAAACAATGGGTCACTTCAAAAGCACCCCACCCAAATGAGTGACATCACGCTCAACATGGTGTCAAACGCGGCTGAACGATAACGTTAAATCGGTCGCCTCACCTGAGTTCCACTAGTGCCTCCAGCTCACTAAACCTTTATCGGACCTCCCTGGGTTCCCGCCTGTGACAGGATACGCTCATTAATCAGCACCTATTCTGGTTCGACATGTGCTCTTGTTCTGGGGACAATCTGTCGGAACTTCCTCCCGCCTTCTCTGTATAAAACTTTGGTTAGGCCACACTTGGGATCATGTGCACAATTCTGGTCGTTCCATTACAGGACGGATGTGGAAGCTTTGGAGAGGGTGCAGAAGAGGTTCACCAGGATCTGCCTGGATTAGAGGGTATGAGCTAAATGCATAAGGAGAGGTTGGACAGACTTGGGTTGTTTTCTCTGGAGCAGTGGAGGCTGAGGGGAGACCTGATAGAGGTTTCTAAAATTATGAGAGGCACAGATAGGGGTAGACCATCAAGAGTCTTTGTCCCGGGGTAGAAATGTTAAGTACTAGAGGACAAGCTTTTAAGGTGAGAGGGGGAAAAGAGATGTGCGGGGCAAGTTGTTTTACACAGAGAGTGGTGGGTGCCTGGAACAGGCTGCCAGGGGTGGTGGTGGAGGCAGATACGATAGAGGCATTATAGTGGCATTATATAGTGGATAGAGGCTGTTAGCCACATGAATATGCGGGGAATGGAGGGATATGGACCACATGCAGGCAGGAGGGATTAGTTTAATTCAGCATCTTGTTCAGTGCAGACACGGTGGGCTGAAGGGTCTGTTCCTGTGCGGTACTGTTCTGTGTTCTGTGTTCTGTGTTCTGTGTTCTATATTCTATGTTATATGTTCTGTGTTCTATGTTCTGTGTTCACCAGGCCAGCTCTGCTGACTTTGGACCTGATCTGTGTTTATCCTAAACAGGGCTGGACACCTGCTGTTTTGCTGCAGCCTACAATTTAACAGGCTGTCCCTGCTCTGGGCTGAGATTCTGGTGGCACTGATGGTCTGAGATTAACGGGTATGACTGTTTCTCAGTCCTGTTCCTGATTTGAAATAAATGCTGGAAACAGCCGGTCGGGCAGCATCTACGGAGAGAGAACCAGAGCTTACGTTTCAAGTTGATGATCTTCCATCGGAAATGAAAGGCTAACTCTCTCCATGGGTCCTGTCTGACCTGCTGAGCATTTCCAGCATTTTCTGTTTTCCAGTTCTTGTGTGTTTCATATTCACTTATGACAAACCCCGAGGCCATTTGGTCCATCGAGCTTATGGCAGAGTCAGAGTAGTCCCACTTCCCAATCATGAAGGGTCCTGATGAAGGGTCTCGACCCGAAACGTCGACTGTTTGTTTCCCTCCATAGATGCTGCCTGACCTGTTGAGTTTTGTGTGTGTTGCTCCAGATTCCGGCATCTACAGAATCTCTTAAATCCCCACTTCCTACTTATTCCTCGGTGGCTTTTTCTCTAACGCGCGCCGATTAACAACCAACTGATTCCCCCACAGCTTCCTATATTAGGGGCAATGTGCAGTGGCCAATTAACCTGTTGACCCACACGTCTTTGGGATGTGGGAGGGAACCGGAGAACACACAGGGAGGATGTGCAAACTCCACACACAGACAGCACCGGAGGTCAGGATCGAACCCGGCTCCCTTGAGCAATGAGGCAGTTGCACTACCCACAGTCCCACAAGCCACCTGATGAGATCACAAGCAAAAGTTGAGGAAATAACAGGGTAGTTCATTCTATCTCTTGGGTAGAAAGGGGCAGAAGGATGTGTGGCTGACTGCTCGCTGTACCTGTGCCCTCTGAGGTGCAATACTCCTTTCTGTAACCGCGCCTCTTTGAATGGATGCTCTGTGCTGTCTACAGTAACGCTCACAACTGCCAACTCCTTCCAGTTTTATTTTTGCCTTGTGAATGTGCATCATTGTAAGCCCCTTCTTGGGAGGACTGGAGGTTTCGGCAATTATCCTGCTTTTGCCAAGACCCACCCTTGGTTTCTGTCATCCGGTTGAAGAGTCACTGATTTCTTCCCAGCATCTGAATCCTTTCAGAAGGCGCCCACTGACCCTCCAATGGGACCAAGGGAGATATCTAACACTAGGGTCCATGAAAGCACCACTGGTAAAACCAAAAAGGAAGTTATGAGAAACCTCTTCAGATTCAGATCAGATTCAGATTTGTTGAATGGAGTGAATGTTTTCTGAGAGCAGATGGATATTCAGTTGATATAGATCCAGATTAATTTGTCATAGACACCAAGGTACGATGAAATTCCTTTCTCGCTTGAAGCTCACAGAGTCAACAGTGTGCATGGTAATAATAAATACAGCGATAAATACAACAAGGAGAGCAGAACAACAGAATGGGTGCAAAGATTGTAGTGCAGTAGTGCAAAAAGCAATGGTAAAGTGACAATAATGGGATAATGGAGAGCGGGAGAGTTAAGGGTCCGGGAACGTAGCAGCACCACTGGGAAGGGGATGTGAGAGAGGGAACTGGTTCAGGAGTCTGACAGCAGTGGGGAAGAAGCTGTTCTTAGGTCTGGTCATTGGGGCTTTCAAGCTCCTGTATCTTCTCCCAGAAGGTGGAAGAGAGAAAAGGGAATGGCCAGGACGACAGACATCCTTGTTGTCCTTCCTGATGCAACGCACGGCGAAGGTGGACTGGGAGGGAAAGGGTTAAAAGACAATGTTAATGGACTGGGGAATGAGCACGTGAGGGCTGCAAGCCCACTGATGGACTGAATGGCCTGGTCTGTGCTGTAGAACCTCTGTACAATCCTAAGTAACTCATTCCTCGTTGAACAAGGTGGGACTTGATTTAAAGCACCTTCTGAGTGCGCGGTGCACCGACTGCTGCATTGACCGCACTCCCTGACTCACCAGTGACCCTTGGTCCTGGTGCAGCCCAGCACAATGTCTGATTGTCACCACAGGGGCACGAGAGTGAAATACAGCCCCAAGACAAACCGATAAAACAATCACCAACACCGAGGGACAATAGTTACTTGTCAGCCCGGAATAATAATGGTAATGGAATAACCGAGAGGGGAACGGTTAATAATCCGAGACCACCGTGAAGGGATGTGAAAGGGGTGGCGTAGGGATTGGAAGTCAGGCCCTTGTGGAATAGTTAAGGTGAATACAGAACAGGACTGGACAGACTAGGAGCTCTCCCCGTGGTCTGGGAGTTCAGTACCAGTGGGCACAGTCTAAGGATGGACGTAGACCATTTAACATGCGAGGAAAACTTGCTTTCTCCCAGAGAGAGTGAAGTTGTGGAATTCACTGACACAGAAAGCAAATGGGGATAAAGTTAAATATAGTTCTTGGGGCTGGAGGGGTCGGGGAAATGGGGAGAAATCTGGAACAGGGGCTGAATATGGGTGATCAGCTGGCTGGCCTGCCCCCTCCCCTATTTTCTATGTTTCTATGTTCTTCAGGGGAAGCCAGTTAGGTGTATGAGGGAGACACAAGAGACTGCAAATGCCAGATTATGGAGCAACAAACAATCTGCTGGAGGAACTCGGCGGGTCGGGCAGCATCTGTGGGGGGAAATGGACAGTTGACGTTTCATCTGGACTGAAAGAGTGGAGGGGAGAGAGCCGGATATAAAGAGATGAGGGGGAGGGGTGGGGCAGGAGCTGGCAGGTGATAGGTGGATCCAGGTGATAGGCAGATGGTTCTGTGTTTGGCTGCGTGTATCATGCCCTGATCCTGTGTTTGGCTGTGTGAACCATGTCCCGGCCCTGTGTTTGGCTGTGTGTATTATGTCCCGGTTCTGCATTTGGTTGCATGTATCATGTCCCTGTCCTGCATTTGGCTGTGTGTATCATGTCCTGTTCCTGTGTTTGGCTGTGTGTTCATGTCCAGTCCTGTGTTTAGCTGTGTGTATTATGTTCCAGTCCTGAATTTGGTTGCGTGTATCATGCCCTGATCCTGTGTTTGGCTGTGTGTATTATGTCCCAGTCCTGAATTTGGTTGCATGTATCATGTCCCAGTCCTGCATTTGGCTGTGTGTATCATGTCCTGTTCCTGTGTTTGGCTGTGTGTTCATGTCTAGTCCTGTGTTTAGCTGTGTGTATTATGTCCCAGTCCTGCATTTGGTTGCGTGTATCATGCCCCGATCCTGTGTTTAGCTGTGTGTATCATGTCCCGGTCCTGCATTTGGCTGTGTGTATCACATCCCAGTCCTGTACTTGGCTGCGTGTCTCATGCCTTTCCCGTGTTGTTAAGCTGTTTAAGTGATCCATGATTAGACTGCGACAGATCAGCTTTTCAAAGGGTTAATATGCGGCCCTGGGAGTGAGCAAGCGTGCTGTTTGTAACACTGTGAGTTCCTATACGCTCTTCCCTCAAAACATCCGGTGTATGAATTAGCCGGTTTATGCAGTGTGGCTTTTCTGCTAAAGTCAACAGAGGAAGGTTCCTCCCCCACCTCTGCCTCCCCCAGCCCCCAACCCTGAGCTGCCTGTTCAGACTGGGACGGGAACACACTTGCCTTTGTGAAAGGTCTCAGCCTGGACTGCAACGAGCCATCCTCTCCGAATAAAGATCGCTCTGTCTCCCTCCCCACACTCCCAGCAAACAGCAAACAGATCTTCTATGGGAGGGGGCTGGGGGGGGGGGGGGGTGGGGGGTGGCGCGGAGGAGACAGACACATGGAGGTCCACTCCGACTCAGCGGCTCAGCGCTAACTGGGCAAGAATGTGGAGCTCACTCCCACAAGGAGGCGATGAGCTAGCAGGCGTTTGAAGAGAGGACGTGTAAACACATGGGGAGAGAAGGGATGAAATAAGTAGGCAGCAGGGGAGGGAGGGTTTGTCTGAAGCATCAACCACACTATTAACTGCCAGCCTAACCCATGAGGAGCGTTTGATGTCTCTGGGCCTGTACTCGATGGAGTTCAGAAAGATGAGGGGGGATCTCATTGAAACCTACCGGATACTGAAAGGCCTGGATAGAGTGGACGTGGAGGGGATGTTTCCAGTAGTGGGGAAGTCCCGGGTTTGAGGGCACAGCCTCAGAATGAAGGGACGTCCCTTTAAAACTGAGATGAGGAGGAATTTCTTCAGCCAGATGGTGATGAATCTGTGGAATTCGTTGCCACAGACGGCTGTGGAGGCCAAATCATTGGGTGTATTTAAGGCAGAGGTTGATAGGTTCTTGATTGGTAAAGAGGGAGCAGACTCAATGGGCCAAAGGGCTTAATTCTGCTCCTATATCTTATGGTCTTATTGACTGAGCTGAAAGCTCTCTCTCTCTTCCCCTCCACTTATTTTACCTCGTTAAGCGTATTGACATCACAGACTCAGACAAACATCCGGGTGCAAAAGAGCAACTTTTTCCCAACTGGTAAAAATTTCATTCAGTGCTGAGAAGTGCAGAACAGAGACACCAGAGACCGCAGATGCTGGAATCTGGAGCAACAAGCTAGATGCTGGAGGAACTCAGCGGGTCAGGCAGCACCTGACCCGCTGAGTCAAGTCCCTACATCTGGACTGAAAGATAGACGGGAGACAGCCAGTATAAAGAGGTGGGGCAGGAGCTGGCAGGTGATGGGTGGATCCAGGTGAGGAGGGGTGACGGGCGGATGGCGGAGGGGAGGGTGGGGACAGCGGCAGAGGCTGGGAGGTGAGAGGTGGTGGGAATCTGATAGGAGAGGAAGGTGGAGCCTGGAACCGAGGGGACGAGGGGACCCAGAGGGAGGAGTGTGTGGGTGATGGGCAGATAGAGTGGGTGCGAGAGGGGAAAGAAACGGGGTGATGGGGACAGGGGTGGGCGTGGGAGGAACTGGGTAGAACATAGAACATAAAACAGTACAGCACAGAACAGGCCCTTCGGCCCACAATGTTGTGCCGACATAGCTAATCCCTCCTGCCTACAGAATGCCCATAGCCCTCCATTTTCCTCTTATTTATGTGCCCATCCAAGCCCCTCTTCAAAGCCCCCAGTGAATTTACCTCTACCACCCTATCAGGCAATGCATTCCAGGCCTCTGAGTAAAAAACGTACCCCTCACGTCCATTCTGAACCTACCCCCTCTCACCTTAAATGCATGCCTTCTGGTATTGGATCGGGTAGATCCAGAGAAGAGAGAAAAGGGACAGGGGGGGGGGGGAACAGAAGGTGCACAGCAAGAGGCCACAGGCAAATCCTCAAAGGTAGTCACCTCCTGATTACCACCAGTGTCACATGCAAGAAGACGGATGTGCGGCTGGAGGGATGGTGTAGGAGGAAGGGGTTTAGATCCCTGAGGAATGGGGATTCTTTCTGGGGGGAGCCCAACCAGGAACAGGATGGCCATCCTTGCTGGGAGGTGCGTTGCTGCTCTGAGGAGGGTTAACCCATCTTGGCAAAAGGATGGGAGCCTGAGGGGAGAATCAGAAAGGAGAGAAGCTGGGCTGAAAATAGAAAATAGGGGTTCAGGTACAGGGGTGTTCAGGAAGAAAAAGCTACAGGAGGTGGCAGAACAGGTCTGGATAAGGTGAACAATAACCAGAGTGTGTTGAGAAGGGCGAGGTACAAGCAAATAGAGTCAAAATGATAAGATAAAATTAAAAGCTCTTTACTTAAGAACATGCACCATTTGTAACAAGGTAGACGATCTGATGGCAAAAATGGAAGTGATCTGATAGTCATGGTTGTAACGTGAGCAAGACTGGGAACTGAATATTCAGGGTTATTTATCGTTTTGGAAAGATAGGGCGAAAGATCATTGGTTAAATTGGTAAATCGGTTTATTATTGTCACATATAGCAAAGTGCAGTGAAAATCTTTGCTTTGCATGCCATCCATACAGATCATTTCACTACAACAGTACATTGAGGTAGTACAAGGGAAAAGCAATAACAGAATGCAGAATAAAGTGTTACAGTTACAGAGAAAGTGCAGTGCAGGCAGACAGTAAGGGGCAAGGCCATAACAAGGTAGATTGTGAGGTTGAGAATCCATCTTATCCAATAACCATTCAATAGTCTTATAACAGCAGGGTAGAACTGTCCTTGAGCCTGGTGGTATGTGCTTTCAGGATAGGTCTTCGAATAGAGGATGAGATCAATGGGTGGTTGATGGTCAGCACAGGATTGGCAGGCTGAAGGGTCTCTTTCTGTGCTATTTGACTCTACCACTCACCTGCACACTAAAGCAACTCACAGGGGACTATTAACCTACCAACCTGCATGTCTTTGGGGTGTGGGAGGGAAGCGGAGCACCTGGGGGAAACCCACATGGTCACTGGGAGAACATGAGAGTATATCTGGGCTGGGTGGGGTCTTTCAGAATAAGGCGATGTCCATTTAAGATGGAGGTGAGGAGGAATTGCTTCTCTCTGAGGGCTGTGAATTTTGGAATTCTGTACTCCTGAGTCTTTGGATATATTCAAGAAACAGACAGATAGGTAAACCACAAGGGGTCTGGGAAGAGTGTGCAGAGAGTGGTGTTGTTGCTGAGATTAGATAAGCCCTGATCCTATTGGATGGTGGAAGAAGCTGGAGGGCCGAGTGGCCTTCTCCTGCTCCTGTTCCTCATGTTCCCATTCTCATGTGGATGATGCACCATCGATCTGTGTTGGGTGGTGTGGTCAGTGGGAATACCTCTGGAACCAAGATACCAGCGATGACTCCCTGCTCTTGGATCCTTCCCACCCGATTTGGGAAAAGGGACTTCTGCAGCTGTTTTCAGAAGTTCCAAGGGCGTTATTGCCAATGAATCACTTCTGAGGTGTAGTTACTGTTGTAATGTAGGAAGAACAGGAGCCAAATTGTGCACAGCAAGCTCCCACAAGTACCCCAGGCTACTGTGGGAGGCGAGGGAGGAAATTGCAGAGCCTCTGACATTGATCTTTGCATCATCAAGGGAGATGGGAGATATTCCGGAGGACTGGAGGGTTGTGAATGTTGTTCCTTTATTCAAGAAAGGGAGCAGAGATAGCCCAGGAAATTATAGACCAGTGAGTCTTACTTCAGTGGTTGGTAAGTTGATGGAGAAGATCCTGAGAGGCAGGATTTATGAACATTTGGAGAGGTATAATATGATTAGGAATAGCCAGCATGGCTTTGTCAAGGGCAGGTCCTGCCTTATGAGCCTGATTGAATTTTTTGAGGATGTAACTAAACATATCGTTGAAAGGAGAGCAGTAGATGTAGTGTATATGGATTTCAGCAAGGCATTTGATAAGGTACCCCATGCAAGGCTTATTGAGAAAGTAAGGAGACATGGGATCCAAGGGGACATTATTTTGTGGATCCAGAACTGGCTGGCCCTCAGAAGGCAAAGAGTGGTTGTTGAAGGGTCATATTCTGCATGGTGACCAGTGGTGTACCTCAGGGATCTGTTCTGGGACCCTTACTCTTTGTGATTTTCATAAATGGCCTGGATGAGGAAGTGGAGGGATGGGTTAGTAAGTTTGTGGATGACACAAAGGTTGGAGGTGTTGTGGATAGTGTGGAGGGCTGTCAGAGGTTACAGCAGGACATAGACAGGATGCAAAACTGGGATGAGAAGTGGCAGATGCAGTTCAACCCAGATAAAGTGTGAAGTGGTTCATTTTGGTAGGTCAAATATGATGGCAGAGTATATTATTAATGGTAGGACTCTTGGCAGTGTGGAGGATCAGAGGGATCTTGGGGTCCGAATCCATAGGATGCTCAAAGCGGCTGCACAGGTTGAGTCTGTGGTTAAGAAGGCATATGGTGTATTGTCCTTCATCAATCGTGGAATTGAATTTAGGAGCCAAGAGGTATTGTTGCAGCTATATAGGACCCTGGTCAGACCCCACTTGGAGTATTGTGCTCAGTTCTGGTCACCTCACTACAGGAAGGATGTGGAAGCCATAAAAAGGGTGCAGAGGAGATTTACAAGGATGCTGCCTGGATTGGGGAGCATGCCTTATGAAAACAGGTTGAGGAAACTCGGCCTTTTCTCCTTGGAGCGACGGAGAATGAAGGGGGACCTGATAGAGGTGTATAAGATGAGAGGCATTGATCATGTGGATAGTTGGAGGCTTTTCCCCAGGGCTGAAATGGTTGCCACAAGAGGACATAGGTTTAGGGTGCTGGGGAGTAGGTACAGAGGAGATGTCAGGGGTAAGTTTTTTACTCAGAGAGTGGTGAGTGTGTGAAATGGGCTGCCAGCAACGGTGGTGGAGGCAGATACGATAGGGTCTTTTAAGAGACTGTTGGATAGGTACATGGAGCTGAGAAAAACAGAGGGCTGTGGGTAAGCCTAGTAATTTCTAAGGTAGGGACATGTTCGGCACAGCTTTGTGGGTCAAAGGGCCTGAATTGTACTGTAGGTTTTCTATGCTTCTATTGTATCCAATGCCAGGGGACGTATTTTTGTGAGGGCATGATGTCTCCAAAGAGAGCAGAGAAACCTTCCTGGATTGGTCCCAGAGACTTCATTCACTGAGAGACAGGAGAGGTGGTGACTGCCTTCCTTAGAGCAGAGAAAATTATGAAGCATTTTGAAGGAGGAAGTAAGTCAAAGCTTCTGCAGAGATTGGAAGGTGAAGTGCTGTGTTTTTGTGTACTACAGAGTTTGATCTCAACTGAAAATCAAATGTAAGGGAAAATTGGGAACTTA
Organism: Pristis pectinata; assembly: GCF_009764475.1. Taxonomy (NCBI): domain Eukaryota; kingdom Metazoa; phylum Chordata; class Chondrichthyes; order Rhinopristiformes; family Pristidae; genus Pristis; species Pristis pectinata. Next base: position 10,994,724 of record NC_067439.1, on the reverse strand, counting down.
CTGCGATTTGCTACCTGTGCATCTGAGATTTTAATGCACTGTCCATCACGGGCACAACCCTCCCCACCATCGAGGACATCTTCAAGAGGCGGTGCCTCAAGAAGGCGGCATCCATTACTGAGGACCCTCACCATCCGGGACATGCCCTCTTCTCGTTACTACCATCGGGGAGAAGGTACAGGAGCATGAAGACCCACACTCAATGATTCAGGAACAGCTCCTTCCCCTCTGCCATCAGGTTTCTAAACGGTCCCTGAAACCATGAACACCATCTTGTTATTCCTTTTTTTTGCACTATTTATTTATTTTTGTAATTTATAGATTTTTATGTCTTGCACTGTTGCCTCAAAACAACCAATCTCACATCAAATGTCAGTGATAATAAATCTGATTCTGAAATGTTCCTGGATTATCCGTAGGAATGCCCTTCAAAATGTGACCTTCACAATCTTCAGCATTACTTAAGCAGCCTGGGTATGTGGAGTCTGACATGAGGAACCTGCGTCCTCTGTACCCACCACCTCCCCAGCAACCTCAAAACCCAACATCCACTGAAGTCCGAGCCTGACCTCCTCCTATGCACCTCCCAGTTCCATGATGCCACACCAAGGCTCCTCTTCGAGTGACTCCCCCACCAACCTCTGAGCCTGACCACCCCCTCCTCTCCCCCTGCCCCTGTGATAACACTCATCGACCCCACCCCACTCACCTCCTGGAGGTCTACACCTACCAGCCTCCCAGAATGGCGCCCCCATGGCACTTCCAGTGATTGCACCATCAACTCCAGAACCTCCCAGGTTAATGACTCCCATTCCAACCTCCAAGCCCAAGGGACCCCCTTTAAACCCCACCTTGACAACCCATTGCTCCAATCCTTGACTGTTCCCCTGCCTCTGCTCCTTGCTCCACCCACCACACACCCAAGACCTGTCCTGTCCCTGGACTGAAACCACAAACCAGAGCAATACCAGCTCATTATTGGTTGACACCTTGGACCTTGGGCGTTGCTGAACTTTGTGACGGGACTCTCACACAAGAATTTAATTGACCTTCTGCACAGAGATGGTTTAATGCAGTTAAACTGGCACCATTCAGTATCTTGGCATCTTGGCACTGGCAGTGGTGGAGGGTGACGGGTGTGAGTTATTGGCGGGGGCAGATGATTGGTGTTCAGTAAACAGAGGACACAGATGCAACATAAAAGACAAAAGTTCAAGAGCAGAACTGCGGATAAAATTCCTTTATATATGGCGACCAGGAATGTACTGAAAGTAAAGGTGAAAGGAACAGACAGCAGTAAATGTCCTGGACTTTGGATACAAATACAGAGAAGGGAAGTTGGCAGGGTTTTGGGGGATGGAGGACTAACTAGAGATCTGATTCAATGAGGCAGCACGACCACAATGGGCCAAATGGTCTGCTTCTGTAATGCGAGATCCTACAACGTTGTAGGAAGCAACCATCACCAATTTCTCAAAGACATTTGCTTAAAAATACAGAAATTCTCCACAGACAAACTGCCCGCGTTTAGTGTAAATGGTTTAAGGGGCTGTGAGGCATTTAGACTCCCGCTTGCAATACTGAACAAGGTGGTGACAGGAGTAAGTGGAAACTCACATATCCTCTCGATGTTAACGTCTTCAACTGCTCATTCTGTAACAGTCAACCTGCAGACTGTCACAGGGGCGCTGAAAACCACTCATTGACACTTGGACACCTCTGTCTGCACATTCTCTGCAACCGCCCTGCTCTTTAGTTTTAGCGGGTTGAGGTTATCGCAAATTTCAACACATCTACACCTGCTGACAGACAGCGAGGGCCTGGGCTCTGCTTCGGAGGGAGGAAGCTCAAAACTTTCATCCTGTTTTTATTTTAATTAGGTGCCTGTATCGGTGGCACCAATGCACCGGGCATAGATCCCACCGGGAATCAGTGCCTCTGGAACACTACTGAGGGAGAGTCAGGGTGTGGGATCGACCCCAGTGAGGGTCAGTGTGTGTGTGTGTGTGTGTGTGTGTGTGTGTGTGTGTGTGTGTGTGTGTGTGGGTGGGTGTGTGTGTGTGGGTGTGTGGGTGTGTGTGTCTGTGTCTGTGTCTGTGTCCGTGTGTGGGATCCATCCCCCAGTGAGGGTCAGTGTGTGTGGGACCATCCCCCAGTGAGGGTCAGTGTGTGTGGGACCATCCTCCATTGAGGGTCAGTGTGTGTGGGACCTGTCTCCCAGTGAGGGTCAGTGTGTGTGGGACCATCCCCCAGTGAGGGTCAGTGTGTGTGGGACCCGTCCCCCAGTGAGGGTCAGTGTGTGTGGGACCTGTCCCCCAGTGAGGGTCAGTGTGTGTGGGACCATCCCCCAGTGAGGGTCAGTGTGTGTGGGACCATCCTCCAGTGAGGGTCAGTGTGTGTGGGACCTGTCTCCCAGTGAGGGTCAGTGTGTGTGGGACCATCCCCCAGTGAGGGTCAGTGTGTGTGGGACCATCCTCCAGTGAGGGTCAGTGTGTGTGGGACCCGTCCCCCAGTGAGGGTCAGTGTGTGTGGGACCCGTCCCCCAGTGAGGGTCAGTATGTGTGGGACCTCTCGGCCAGGGAGAGTTGTTCATGTCCCACTAACACTGGGCCTTGCAGTGATGTCCAGGACTGTGATCTCTACCACTGTGTCCTAGCGAACACCACCACCTGCAGGTTCCCCCACCCCACCCCACCCCAAGTTACACACCATCCTGACTTGGAAATACACCACCGTTCCCTCATCGTCACTGGGTCTAAATCCTGGATCTCTGTCCCCAACAGCACCATAGGAGCACCTTCCCCGGAAGGTCTGTAGTGGATGAAGAAAGCAGATCATCCCCACCTTCTCAAGGGCATTTAGGAATGGGTAGTAAATGCTGCCATTGCCAACGATGCCCAGATCCTGAAAACGAATTTTAAAAAGTCATAGAGTCATACAGCACAGAAAAAGACCCTTTGGCCCAACTGGTCCATGCCAACAAGCATTCCCATCTAAGCTAGTCCCATTTGCCCGCGTCTGGCCCATATCCCTCTAAACATTTCCCATCCATGTACCCGTCCAAGTACCTCTTAAAAGTTGTTAATGTACCTGCCTCAACCACTTCCTCTGGCAGCTCGTTCCATGTACAGACCACCCTCTGGGTGAAAAATTGCCCCTCAGGTTCCTATTAAGTCTTTCCCCTCTCACCCTAAAACAATGTCCTCTAGTTCTTGATTCCTCAACCATGAGAAAAAAGACTGTGTGCATTCACCCTATCTATGCCCCTCATGATTTTATGCACCTCTATAAGATCACCCCTCATTCTCCTACACTCCAATGAGAACAGTCCCAACCTGCTCAACCTTTCTCCATAACTCAGTCTCTCAAGTCCTGGTAACATCCTCATATATCTCCTTTGCACTTTTTCCAGCTTAATGGCATCTTTCCTATAGCAGGGCGACCAAAGCTGAACACAATATTCCAAATGTGGCCTCACCAACGTCTTGTACAACTGTAACAGAACATCCCAACGTCTATACTCAGTGCCCTGACTGATGAAGGCCAGCTTGCCAAAAGCCTTCTTCACCACCCCGTTTACCTGTGATGCTACTTTCAGGGTACCATGCACTTGTGCCCATAGTTCCTTCTATTCTACAACAGTCCCCAGAACCTTACCATTCATTGCCAGACTTGTGGCCTAAGGAGAGTCAATGTGTGTGAAAGCCATGCCCTGGCAAATATTGCATTGGTATTGGTTTATTATTGTCACATGTACCGAGATAGAGTGAAAAGATTTTGTTTTGTGCGCCATCCGGACAGATCATGCCATACGTAAGTACATTGAGGTAGTAAAAAGAAAACAGAATGCAGAATATAGTGTTACAGTTACAGAGAAAGTGCAGCGCAGGTAGACAAGTAAAGTGCAAGGGCCACAACCGGGCAGATTAGGAGATAAGGAGTTAATCTTTTAGCGTATGAGAAGGCCATTGAAGAGTTTGATAACTGTGGGATAGAAGCTGTCCTTGAGCCTGGTGGTATGTGCTGTCAAGCTTTTGTATCTTCTGCCCAAGGGGAAAGGGGAGAAGAGAGAATGGCTGGGGTGGGAGGGGTTCCTGATTACGTTGGCTGCTTTCCCGAGGCAGTGAGAAATGTAGAAGGAATCAATGGAGGGGAGGCTGGTTTGCGTGATGGACTGGGCTGTATTCACAACTCTCTGCAAATACTTGCAGTCCCAGGCTGAGCAGTTGCCATACCAAGCTATGACGCCACCAAATGCTTCCTATAGTGCATCTGTAAAAATATCAAAGTCTATGCAACCTCTTCCTCAGGGAAGAGAAGATAACTGTCAAATAGCTGAGACAACGATAGAAAATGCCAGAATCCCTGATCCGTGAGCAGTATCTGTGGAAAGATATGGAGTTAATATTTCATACTGATTGTGGCTTGATGACAGTTGGTTTTCATACAGTTACTTAGGAAAACGGCTCCAAATCTAGTCATAGCCTTAATGGAAGTAATTTCATGCAATAATACCCCCTTGGAGCTTTTTCCAAAAATTTGGTTAAATACAGAATACGGAAAACAATTTAAATTCATTTCTTCCCTGTTCACCTGGCTATAAAGAACAATTTTTCCCATATTTAACCCAATGGAAAGCACCTACTTTAGTTTCTGAAATGAGAGGACATTGTTTTAGCAGTCTGTCCGAGGTTAATGATTAAGTGGATGGTGAGACGTTTATCGGTGCTGAGTTCTGACTCATTTCCTGGACACTGTGCATTTGGCAGATCGACTGAGTCTTCAGATCCCCACAAGGTTCTCCAGTCAATCCCTCTGGACAGTGTTGGGCAGGAGTGTCCAGTTTGTGCAATGGGTCAACAACCAACTTTTTGCTGTGTGGATGCTGGGTCTGAATGCAGATCACTGAGAGGATGAACGTTTTCTCCCACTGCTGGCAACGTGTGGGGAAACATCGGCCTCCTGAAGTGATAAGAGACTCCCACTCAGTGTAAGCCACTCACGTTGAGACCCTGATATTGAGAGTGAGGGGTTGTAAACTGATGTGTAGTGGAAGCTGAGCTTTCAGTCAAGGACTTTCTTTTATTTATTCATTCACAAGATCTGGGCATCACTCACACCTCCATTTATTACCCATTCTTAGTTGTCCCTGAACTGAATGACAGTTTGCCAAATATGGGCAGATGAACAATTTCCTCCCTTAAAGGAGCTGCTGAAGCAGGTTGTCGAAACAATTCCATAGTTTCATGTTCATCATTACTGATGTGACCATTTTATTCCAGAATTTACTTAATTAAATTACCCAAGATGGGATGTGATGGGGTTTGAACTCATGAAAACTCAGGCCTCAATAGTCTTAGTCTTCTGACATAAGCACTCTGCTCCCTCGACCTCACCCATGGTGTAGAGAGCTGTGTTGACCCAGACCTGGGATTGGGAAAGAGTGGAGGCCATTAGTTTTTTCATACTTATGTTGTGTACGTAAACTCGGTAGTTATTGCCTCCCTGTAACAACAGGCAACACAGTGGCATAGCTGGTAGAGCCACTGCCTCACAGCTCCAGAGATCCAGGTTCAATCCTGACCTCGAGCGCTGTGTGGAGCTTCCATGTTCTCCCTGTGACCACATGGGTTTCCCCTGGGTGCTCATCAGAAGCTTGGTAGGTTAATTGGCCGCTTTAGTTGCCCCTAGTGTGTCGGTGAGTGGTAGAACCTGGGGGAAGTTGATTGGAATATGGGAAGGATAAAATGGGATTGGTGTAGGATTAATATAAAGATGGGAGCTTGATGTTTGGTGTGGACTTGGGCTGAGCTGTGTGACTCTATGACTTACTCAATCTATAACAAGGCAACATTTAGGCATGGACTGATAAATGGCAAGTGACGTTTGCGTCTCAGAAGTCCCAGACTATGATCATCTCCATCTCCATCTGCTCTTGACATTCAATGGTGTCGCCGTCGCTGAGTCCATCAACAGCCTGGGGTTCACCATTGACCAGGAACTCAATTGGACCAGCCACATAAATACTTTGGCTACAAGATTGGGTTGGAGGTTGGGTCTCCACCGATGAGAGACTCACCACCTGACACCTCAAGCCCTTTCCACATCTACAAGGCTCAAGTCAAGAATGTGCTGGAACACCCTCCACTTGCTTGGATGAGTGCGGCACTAACAACACTCAAGAAGCTCAACGCCATCAAGTCAAGGCAGCCTGCTTGATTGGCACCCAACAAGTGCTCTAAATATTCACTCCCCCCACCACTGGCACCTGATGTGTGCCGGGGTCCCGTTGGAGGTGACAGGAGTGGCGGAGAATGATGCGTTGGATACGTAGGCTGGTGGGATGCAATGTGAGGACAAGGGGGACCCTATCCCTGTTGGGTCTGGGAGGGGTGGGGGTGAGAGCGGAGGTGCGGGAATGGCAGAAATATGGGCGTGAGCTCTCTCAAGCACAAGTCAGGGGGAAGCCCTGGTTAGAAAAGAAGTTGGACATCTCAGATGTCCTGGAGTGGAAAGCCTCATCATGGGGGCAGATGCGGTGGAGGTGGAGAAATTGAGAAAAAGTTTTTTCCCTTTTTTAACCCCTTTTTCCCTCTCTCTCCTTACCTTTGACCCATCCCCTGGGGGATCTGCTCTCCCTTCCTCCCCCGCACCTGCCTATTGCTATTTCTTACCTGCATCTACCTATCACCACCCTGTGCCCACCCCTCCTCCCCTCTTTTGTCCACCTATCACTGCTCTGCTTTTCCCTCCTATATATTGGGCTTCCCCTTTTCCTATCTTCAGTCCTGAAGAAGGACCCTGACCCAAAATGTTGACCGCCTGCTTCTCCACAGATGCTGCCTGGCCTGCTGAGTTCCTCCAGCATCAGAGTGTTTTTCATTTAGAATCCAGCATCTGCAGTCCTTTGTTTCTCCCAAATCCATCGCCTCTGTCACCAGAAAGGACCAGGGTGGCAGACGCACAAGAACACCACCACCTGCTGGTTCCCCTCCAAGTCACACGACATCCTGACTTGGAAACCTTGATTGTCACTGAGTCTAAATTCTTGGCATAGATAAGGTGGACGGTAACAGTCTCTTCCCCAGGGTAGGTGAGTCCAAAACTTGGGGGCATAGATTTAGGGTGAGAGGGGACCTGAGGATCAACATTTTCACACAGAGGGTGGTGAGTATATGGAACGAGCTGCCAGAGTAAGTGGTTGAGGCAGGTACAATATATCATTTAAGAAGCACTTGGAGAGGTACAATGGAGGGGCAGGATTCAGAGGGATATGGGCCAAACACAGGAAATTGGGACTAGCCGGGTGGGCACCGTGGTCGGCATGGACTGATTGGGCCGAAGGGCCTGTATCCGTGCTGTATTGCTCTGCGACTCCATCCCTGCCCAACAGCACTGTGGGAGCACGTTTGCCAGCAGTTCAAGAAGGCAGCTCACAACCACCTTCTCAGGGGCAATTAGGGATGGGCAATTAGGGATGGGCAATTAGGGGCTGGCCTTGCCAGAAACGGCCAGATCCCCGGAAGTAATTTCAAAATCTGCCCTCGATATGAAGTCAGTAAAGCCACTTTCTTGCAATATGAGTGCTGGAGACTTGTCACCCTGACTCAGTAATGATGAGTCACTCGTTGGTTCAGTACTGAGGGTGGTTACAATTCAACAATGCTGCAGATGCTGAAAATCAGAAATAAAAACAAAAGCTGCTGGGAATACTCTGTTGGCCAAGCAGCATCTGAGGAGAGAGAGAAACAGTTAAATGTTCCAGAACCACAACCATACGTAATGTCTGGTCTGTATTCCTTGGAGTTTAGAAGGATGACGGGTGAACTTATTCAAAATGTAAGATCCTGAGGGAACTTGACAGGGTAGATGTTGGAATATTTGTGGGAAAGTCACAAACAAGGGGCAGAGTTACAAAATAAGAACTGGTTATTTAAAAACGAGGTGCGTAGAAATTTCTCCTCTTGGAGGGTGGTGAATCTCTAGAATTCTGTGCCCCCGAGGGGACTGGAGGCCGGATCATTAGATAAGATATCTTTATTAGTCACATGTACATCGAAATACACAGTGAAATTCATCTTCTGCGTAGAGTGTTCTGGGGGCAGCCCGCAAGTGTCGCCACGCTTCTGGCGCCAACATAGCACGCCCACAACTTCCTAACCCGTACGTCTTTGGAATGTGGGAGGAAACCGGAGCACCTGGAGGAAACCCACGCAGACACAGGGAGAATGTACAAACTCCTCACAGACAGCGGCTGGAATTGAACCCGGGTCACTGGCGCTGTAATAGTACCGTGCCTGCTAGATATATTTAAGGTGGCGTTAGATAAATATTTGCAAGATCAATGGATTCAGGGTGATGGGGAACTGGCACAGAAGAGGAGTTGACGTCTGGGGCAGATTGAATGGTGGGGCAGGCTAGAGGGTTCGAGTGGCTTACTCCTGCTCCTATTTTCTTGTGTTCTTGTGTAACAACCTGTTCTTCTGAAGGATCATTGACTTGAAGCATTACCTCTGTTCTCTCTCTACAGACACTCCCTAGACTGCCAAGTGTCGCCCCTCCTGTCGAGGGTCTGGTGCGACAGGTCCAAAATAAGGACGGCTTGCTTCCTTCCCCAGTGCAGCCGGCTTAGTTATCCGACAATGCATCAGCGTCAGCCCCTTGAGTCTGTTCTGCTGTAAGACCAGCTTGTGGCTCTCTGCATCTTCGCTCCATTCCTTCATCTGGTAACAATCCTTCATTCTCATTTTTGTATTTCTTAATGAAAATCCCGCCCGCAACTTCTTCCTGCAGGAGCTTCAGGTTCCTACCAGTTGTTGTGAGAAGGAGCTGAACTGTCATAGAACCATAGAACCATAGAACCATACAGCACAATACAGGCCCTTCGGCCCACCATGTTGCGCCGTCCTTCAAACCTCACCTAAGACTATCTAACCTCTTCCTCCCACATATCCCTCTATCTTAAATTCCTCCATATGCTTATCTAACAATCTCTTGAACTTGTCCAATGTACCTGCCTCCACCACCACCCCAGGCAGCGCATTCCATGCACCAACCACTCTCTGGGTGAAAAACCTCCCTCTGATATCTGCCTTGAACTTCCCACCCATTACCTTAAAGCCATGTCCTCTTGTTTTGAGCATTGGTGCCCTGGGAAAGAGGTGCTGGCTGTCCACTCTATCTATTCCTCTCAGTATCATGTACACCTCTATCATGTCTCCCCTCATCCTCCTTCTCTCCAGTGAGAACAGCCCGAGCTCCTTTAGTCTCCCCACATAATCCATACTCTCTAATCCAGGCAGCATCCTGGTAAATCTCCTCTGCGCCCTTTCCAACACCTCCACATCCTTCCTATAATGAGGCGACCAGAACTGGACACAGTACTCTAAGCGTGGCCTAACCAGAGTTTTGTAAAGCTGCAACATCACTTTGCGGCTCTTAAACTCGATCCCCCGACTTATGAAAGCTAACATCCCATAAGCTTTCTTAACTACCCTATCCACCTGCGAGGCAACTTTCAGTCATAGTCATACAGCACAGGAACAGGCCCTTCTGCCCACCACGTCCATACTGACCATCATGTACCCATCTCCACTATTGGTATTGGTATTGGTATTGGTTTATTATTGTCACTTGTACTGAGGTACAGTGAAAAACTTGTCTTGCGTACCAATCGTACAGGTCAATTCATTGCACAGTGCAGTTACATTGAGTTAGTACAGAGTGCATTGATGTAGGACAGGTAAAAGCAATAACATTTACAGAGTAAAGTGTCACAGCTACAGAGAAAGTGCAGTTCAATAAGGTGCAAGGTCACAACAAGGTAGATCGTGAGGTCATAGTCCATCTCATCATCTCCACTAATCCCATTTACCAGCACTTGGTCCACAGCCTTCTATGACTAGTGTTTGTCCAGGTATTTTCTAAATGTTGTGAGAGTCTCTGCCTCCACCACCCCCTCAGGCAGTGCGTTCCAGATTCCAACCACCTTCTGGGTGAAAAGAATTCTTCCTCAGATCCTCTCTGACCCTTTCACTCTTCACCTTAAACCTATGCCCTTTGGCTTTAGACAACTCCTCTGTGGGGAGAAGTCTCTCACTGTCCACTCTATCTTCTGCTCCAAGGAAAACAAACCCAGCCTCTCCTGTTTCTCTTCATAATTGAAACGCTCCATCCCAGGCAACATCCTGGGGAATCTCCTCTGTACCCCCTCCACTGCGGTCACATCCTTCCTATAGTGTGGCACCTGGAACTGCATGCAGTCCTCCAGCTGTGGAATGGTTGTGATGTCACCTCTGATGAAGATTATGTCCGGGAATGTCCCCGTTGGAGAAACAATTTCTAATTATCTGCCATACCAAATCCTTTAATCATCTTAGACACCTCAGTTAGATCACCCCTCGATCTTCTCTAGTTTAAGGAATACAAGACTGGTCTATATAACCTCTCCAAATAGTTTAGTCCTTTTGCCATATATTGGTTGCTGTAAACTAAATAGAACTGATGTGAACAGTGACAATTCACCAGGCTAATCAACAAAATAACAATTAAAACCATCACGTATTCCAATCTCATGAACAATTCTAAAATTTAGTAGTTGCCCAGTTAAATTTATACAACACCACAGAATTGGAAAAAATGTGTTTTTCATTGGAACAGAGAAAGTTAAGAGAGAAAACAAATCAGGTAAGGTCTTGGGAATTAATCATGAAAAGGTATTTCCATTTGATGGTGAGTTCTTTACTAGGAGAAGGAGCTGAAATCTTCTGTAGAATAATGGACAACCTCCCTTGCATGATGTCCAACAGCACCACGGACCATGGATGCACGGGTGCCCAAATTCACCCGGGATGCATGGGTGCCATAACGCACCAAGGGAGCACAGACCCTGGATTGGAGAGCATGTCTTACGAGGATAGGTTGAGTGAGCTCGGGCTTTTCTCTTTGGAGAGAAGGAGGATGAGAGGTGACTTGGTAGAGGTGTACAAGATGATAAGAGGCATAGATCGAGTGGACAGTCAGAGACTTTTTCCCAGGGTGACAATTGCTAACTCAAGGGGACATAATTTTAAGGTGATTGGAGGAAGATATAAGGGGGATGTCAGAGTAAGTTTTTTACACAGATAGTGGTGGGTGCGTGGAACGCACTGCCAGCAGAAGTTGTGGGGGCAGATACATTAGGGACATTTAAGAGACTCTTAGATAGCCACATGAAAGATAGAAAAATGGAGGGCTATGTTGGAGGGAAGGGTTAGATAGATCTTAGAGCAGGATAAAGTGTCGGCACAACATCATGGGCCGAGGGGCCTGTACTGTGCTGTAATGGTCTATGTTCTAAACCCAACACATTGGGAGTGTACAGGCATGCCAATACATCAGGACTGCATAGGTGTCTCAGTACACCAAGGATGCACTGGTTTGCCAACACACTGGGGATAATAGGCACCATTCTACAATAGCTCTGCCATTGCTAAGAGTTGGGGAACTAGTGAGAATGAAGCCCTCATCAGAGGTGTCAGAAGGCAGCGGTGACTCGACACACCGCACCCTCTGTCTTGATGGAGCATGGTGTCCTGTACTGGAGGAACCTCAGGAAGACCACCAAAAAACGATTGCTCAGTGGAAGCAGATGTGGAGATCCCAGAGGGTGCATCACTAACCCAGAACACCGCAGTTCCCAATGCATCCAGGGAAAACAGTTGGGACCACATCTGGAAAGATGTGTCCATTGATCCACTGACTGAAGTATCTGGAGAGACATATCAAAGTAAAGCATGCAGGGACTGGACAGGTATTTTAAGTTTTAATTTAGTTTCCTCTTTAATGTTTTTCATTGCTAACAGAGGATTGAAGCAGGTGTACAATTGTTTGGTACCACTTTTAAAAAGGGGAGCACGTGACCATATACTCATTGTGTTGTAGTTTAGTATGGAACTCTTAACCTGGATAAATGTGAGATGCTGCACCTTGGTGGGACTAATATCAAGAGGCAGCACACTCTTAAGGGCAAGATCCTTAACAGCATTGAAGAGCAGAGAGACCTTGGGGTGTAAGTCCATGGCTCATTGAAAGTGGCTGCACTGGTAGACAGGGTGGTTAAGAAGGCTTATGGAATGCTTGCTTTCATTAATCCAGGTATTGAGTACAGGAGTCAAGAAGTTTTGTTGCATCTCTATAGAACTCTGGTTAGGCCGCATTCAGAGTATTGCGTGCAATTCTGGTCACCTCACTATAAGAAGGATGTCGAGGCTTTAGAGAGGAGGTTTACTAGGATGCTGCCTGGATTAGAGGGCATGTGCTATCAGGAGAGGATGGACAAGCTTGGGGTCTTTTCTCTGGAGCGGTGGAGGCTGAGGGCTGATCTGTTGGAAATGTATAAAATTATGAGGGGCATAGATAGGGTGGACAAGCAATATCTTTTTCCCATTAGTGAGTGATCCAATACCAGAGGGCATGCATTTAAAGTGAGAGGGGGTAAGTTCAGAACAGACGTGAGGGGTAAGTTTTTTTACTCAGACAGTGGCGGATGCCTGGAATGCATTGCCTGATGGGGTGGTGGAGGCAAATTCACTGGGGGCTTTTAAGAGGGGCTTGGATGGGCACATGAATGAGAGGAAAATGGAGGGCTATGGGCATTCTGTAGGCAGGAGGGATTAGCTATGACGGCACAACATTGTGGGCCGAAGGGCCTGTTCTGTGCTGTACTGTTCTATGTTCTGTGGAACTTGCTGGAAGTTACTGAGGGTGTGAACAACAGCAGATACGTTGCCTTGGCTTTCTGTAAGTATTGTTTCGCAAATAAAATACCCTTGTTTGTTAGTTTAATTAAATGGCTGTCCAGTATCTTAGAGATCGAAGAAGAGAAAGGCATTGAGGAGGAAGGGGAAGAGATGGAGACGCATCTGAAGGCAGTGAGTGCCCGGGATACTCAATGAAGCGACATTGAAGTGTGAGAAGTATTGAATGGGACACCTCAGCACATCTCATTGTTTGATTTCAAATATATCGAGGCCACAAACCCTGAATAACAATCAGATTCCATGTCATCAGAAGTGGGGAAATAGGATGGAAACTGGTCAAACATTTACAGCCTATATTTAGGATGTGTTACTACAGAATAGCAGCAGTTCTGTTCTGACATAGATGCTCTCCCAGCATAGACTTGGGGTGAAGGGTTGATGGTCTCCCTGTACTGTGTACCACGGTCTGTGTCAAGGTCTGCTGGTGGGATTTCAGAAACTGCTGCCGGGCTGACAAGTAACTGTTGTCCCTCGGTGTTGGTGATTGTTTTATCGGGTTGTCTTGGGGCTGTATTTCACTCTTGTGCCCTTGTGGTGACAGTCAGACATTGTGCTGGGCTGCACCGGTACCAAGGGTCACTGGTGAGTCAGGGAGTGCGGTCAATGCAGCAATTGTTGTTGCAGCGTGTGTTCCGAAGGCGGCATGGTAGTGTAGCGGTTAGCGTAACGCTATTACGGCACCAGCGAACCAGGTTCAATTCCGACCATTGTCTGTAAGGAGTTTGTACGTTCTCCCTGTGTCTGCGTGGGTTTCCTCCGGGTGCTCCAGTTTCCTCCCACATTCCAAAGACATACAGGTTAGGAAGTTGTGGGCGTGCTATGTTGGTGCCGGAAGTGTGGCAACACTTGCGGGCTGCCCCCAGAACACTCTACGCAGAAGATGAATTTCACTGTGTGTTTTGATGTACATGTAACTAATAAATAAATATCTTATCTCACTGCATCTTAATCAAGTTCCACGTCTTTCAATGAGGAATAAGTTACTTAGGATTGCACAGAGGTTCTATGGCACAGACCAGGCCGTTTGGCCCATTGGCGGGCTTGCAGCCCTCACGTGCTCATTCCCCAGTCCATTAACATTGTCCTTTCCCTCCCAGTCCACCTTCGCCGTGCGTTGCATCAGGAAGGACAACAGGGATGTCTGTCGTCCTGGCCATTCCCTTTTCTCTCTTCCACCTTCTGGGAGAAGATACAGGAGCTTGAAAGCCCCAATGACCAGACCCAAGAACAGCTTCTTCCCCACTGCTGTCAGACTCCTGAACCAGTCCCCTCTCTCACACCCCCTTCCCAGTGGTGTTGCTACGTTCCCGGACCCTTAACTCTCCCTCTCTCCGTTATCCCATTATTGTCACTTTGGCGCTTGTTTTTGCACTACTTCAGACAGCACTACAACCTTTGCTCTATTCTGCTGTTCTGCACTCCTCACTGTATTTACTGCTGTATTTATTATTACTGTGTACACTGTTTATTCTGCAAACAAGGAATTTCATTGCACTGTGGTGTGTATGACAATAAACTTGTCTGAATCTGTATCGACTGAACATCCATCTTCTCTTGGGAAACATTCATTCCACTCACCTTAACAAATCTATGTGGCAACAGGTTCTACATTCATTATTCAGTGCAGTAACAGATGCAGTGAGAGGTATTGGTCTTGGTTTATTATTGTCACTTGTACCGAGGTACAGTGAAAAACTTGTCTTGCACACCGATCGTACAGGTCAATTCATTACACAGTGCAGTTACGTTGAGTTAGTACAGAGTGCATTGAGGTAGTGCAGGTAGAAACATAACAGAGTACAGAGTAAAGTGTCACAGCTACAGAGAAAGTGCAGTGCAATAAGGTGCAAGGTCACAACAAGGTAGATCGTGAGGTCAGAGTCCATCTCATCGTATAAGGGAACCATTCAATAGTCTCACCTCAGTGGGATAGAAGCTGTCCTTAAGCCTGGTGGTACGTGCCCTCAGGCTCCTGTATCTTCTACCCGATGGAAGAAGAGAGAAGGGAGAATGACCCCTGGGTGCAGTCTCAGAGCCTGGGTTAGTAGGTGAGCACCTAATCAAAATTTTAAAAACTATAGACGACGAAAATCTGAAATAAAAACTGAAAATGCAAAACACAGACAGCAGGTCAGGCGGCATCTGTGGAGAGAGAAACAGAGTAAATGTTTCAGGTGGGACCCTCCGTTAGAACTGGGAAGAAGAGAAAAACAAGCTGCAGGGAGTGCGGAGGAGAGACGGACTGAACAAAGGGAATATCCCCAATAGGGTGAGGCCAGGCTTGAACCAGGGATAAGCTGTAAACAAGGATGTCCGGTTGATGGGAGTGAGAACATAGGCCTTTGTGCACAAGAGCTTTGAGGGAAGATGGGTGTAAATGGAGTGAAACCTTGTCTCCACTGCTTATTGAGTCAGTAATGAGTTCAAGACACAGAGGGACAAAAGTACAAGAAGGGGGTGTTTTTTTCATCCAAACTGAAGATGGAAAGTTCTCGCAGAAGATGCTCGGGAAGGCAGGGGACGCAACATCATTGAAAAGGGAATCGAATGTGAAAGGTACAAACGTCAAGAGATACAAGTACAGGCCACTATGTCGGGTTCCAGGCAGACAAAGATGAGATCTGCTGAGGAATCCCATTTGGCTCAAGAGCTGGTGCAGAGCTGGCCTCAACAGATGGGATTAAAATGGGAACGTTCTCCTTCATCAGTGTAGACAACAGAAAATAAATGACAGCATGGTGGTGAAATCTTTCTTCTCTCGATCTACAGCTGGGTTCTGTGGATTGTTCATTTATCCCACATCACGGAAACCAGCCTCCCCTCCATGGACTCTGTCTATACCTCTCGCTGCCTTAGTGAAGCAGCCGGCATAATCAAAGACCCCACCCACCCAGGGGTCATTCTCTCTTCTCTCCTCTCCCATCAGGTAGAAGATACAGGAGCCTGAGGGCACGTACCACCAGACTTAAGGACAGCTTCTATCCCACTGAGGTGAGACTATTGAACAGTTCCCTTATACGATGAGATGGACTCTTGACTTCACAATCTACCTTGTTTGACCTTGCACCTTATCGTCTACCTGCAATGCTGTAGCTGTGACACTTTACTCTGTATTCTGGTATTGTTTTTACCCTGTACTTCCTCAATGCACTGTGTACTACCTCAATGCACTGTGTAATGAATTGATCTGTATGATCGGTATGTAAGGCAAGTTTTTCACTCATTATAATAGACTGACCCATCAAAGACTCTGTTCTGTGTTGTATTCCCAGAGACCAGGGTACATGGAAGTTGATGTTCCTCATAGTACAACACAATAAAGTAACTTGTGTTTTCGTGGTAAGATGGTCCAAGAGCTATCTGGGAGCATTATCGTGGATATCCAGCCGTCTATAAAGGGAAATTTGGCAACCGAGAGATGGGATCCAGTGTGTTATCGGAGGAGAGAGAGCTAGAAAGCGGTGGAGCTTTCTGTGTGGGGTTGGGGTGGAATGAGAGCTCAGGCAGCAGAAGGCAGAGGTGGAGCCTAGAGTCACAGAGAGATACAGCACGGAAACAGGCCCTTCAGCCCATCGAGTCCATACTGACCATCAAGCACCCATTTTTAGGGCCAGTAATTAAAGGCTGGCTCAGCCTGCGAAGCCAACGTCCCTTGAGTGAATATTTTTTAAAAATTCCTCTGTAAATCTCTCCTCATCTCTTCCTCCTTAAAGCTTGCCTCTTGGTATTGGGATTGGTTTATTATTGTCACTTGTACCGAGGTACAGTGAAAAACTTGTCTTGAATACCGATCGTACAGGTCAATTCATTACACAGTGCAGTTACATTGAGTTAGTACAGAGTGCATTGAGGTAGTACAGGTAAAAACAATAACATTTACAGAGTAAAGTGTCACAGCTACAGAGAAAGTGCAGTGCAATAAGGTGCAAGGTCACAACAAGGTAGATCATGAGGTCAGAGTCCATCTCATCATTTAAGGGAACCATTCAATCGTCTTATCACAGTGGGGTAGAAGCTGCCCTTGAGCCTGGTGGTACGTGCCCCCAGGCTCCTGTATCTTCTACCTGATGGAAGAGGAGAGAAGAGAGAATGACCTGGGTGGGTGGGGTCTTTGATTATGCTGGCTGCTTCACCAAGGCAGCGAGAGGTAAAGACAGAGTCCAAGGAAGGGAGGCTGGTTTCCGTGACATGCTGGGCTGTGTCCACAACTCCCTGCAGTTTCTTAAGACCTTTAACTAACTGTCTT
Organism: Pristis pectinata; assembly: GCF_009764475.1. Taxonomy (NCBI): domain Eukaryota; kingdom Metazoa; phylum Chordata; class Chondrichthyes; order Rhinopristiformes; family Pristidae; genus Pristis; species Pristis pectinata. The sequence goes on along the minus strand of NC_067439.1, from coordinate 10,977,678 downwards.
CGTTTATTCTTATACAATGGCATGCAAAAGTTTGGGCACCCCTGGTCAAATTTCTGTTACTGTGAATAGCTAAGCGAGTAATAGATGACCTGATTTCTAAAAGGCATAAAGTTAAAGCTGACACATTTCTTTAGTATTTTAAGCAAGATTACTTTTTTGTTTCCATCTTTTACAGTTTCAAAATAAAAAAGGAAAAGGGCCCAAAGCAAAAGTTTGGGCACCCTGCATGGTCAGTACTTAGTAACACCCTCTTTGGCAAGTATCACAGCTCGTAAACGCTTTCTGTAGCCAGCTAAGAGTCTTTCAATTCTTGTTTGGGGGATTTTCACCCATTCTTCCTTGCGAAAGTCTTCTAGTTCTGTGAGATTCTTGGGACATCTTGCATGCACTGCTCATTTAAGGCCTATCCACAGATTTTCGATGATGTTTAGGTCGGAGGACTGTGAGGGCCATGGCAAAACCTTCAACTTGTGCCTCTTGAGATAGTCCATTGAAGATTTTGAGGTGTGTTTAGGATCGTTATCGTTATCCAAACTTTCCTGCATCCTCACCACAAAATTCAGCATCAGAAGTTTGCAAAGGAACATCCAAACAAGCCTGATGCATTTTGGAAACAAGTCCTGTGGACTGATGAAGTTAAAATAGAACTTTTTGGCTGCAATGAGCAAAGGTATGTTTGGAGAAAAAAGGGTGCAGAATTTCATGAAAAGAAAACCTCTCCAAATGTTAAGCACGGGGGTGGATCGATCATGCTTTGGGCTTGTGTTGCAGCCAGTGGCACAGGGAACATTTCAATGGTAGCGGGAAGAATGAATTCAATTAAGTACCATCAAATTCTGGAAGCAAACATCACACCAGCTGTAAAAAAAACTGAAGATGAAAAGAGGATGGCTTCTACAACAGGATAATGATCCTAAACACACCTCAAAATCCAATATGGACTACCTCAAGAGGCACAAACTGAAGGGTTTGCCATGGACCTCACAGTCCCCCGACCTAAACATCATCGAAAATCTGTGGATAGACCTCAAAAGAGCAGTGCATGCAAAACAGCCCAAGAATCTCACAGAACTAGAAGCCTGTTGCAAGGAAGAATGGGCGAAAATCCCCCAAACAAGAATTGAAAGACTCTTAGCTGGCTACAGAGAGCATTTACAAGCTGTGATACTTGCCAAAGGGGGTGTTACTAAGTACTGAACATGCAGGGTGCCCAAACTTTTGTTTCGGGCCCTTATCCTTTTTTGTTATTTTGAAACTGTAAAAGATGGGAATAAAAAAGTAACCTTGCTTAAAATATTAAAGAAATGCGTCATCTTTAACTTTATGCCTTTTAGAAATCAGGTCATCTTTTACTCACTTAGCTATTCACAGTAACAGAAATTTGACCAGGGCTGCCCAAACTTTTGCATGCCACTGTGTGGTTAGGAGTCACTCTAATCACCCTGTGAAGAAGATTGGGCAGATTCACTATGTTACAACTGAACTGCAGATGCTGACAGAAGACACACGAGATTGCAGATGTTGGAATCTGGAGCAACAAACAATCTGCTGGAGGAAGATCGGTGCTTTGACCTGAAACGTCGACAGTTCCTCTCGCCCACCCCACCCCACAGATGCTGTTCGACCTGCTGCTTCAGATGCTTGCCGGTGATGGTAGGCACCTTAAGTGTGTAGAATAGCAAGCACAGAGACAAATAACAATTCATGCACACAGAGGAATACAAAAGGAATAGGAACATGTCAAGTGGCAGATCTGTGGAAACCTTGACAACGGAACCAAAGGACACCATTGGCGGATGGCTGGCCACACCTTCCTGTCCAATGACAGAAGGGACCAGCTATCACTCAGCACGCAGCCTCCGAATAAACCTGCTCTTCTGGCACTGCCCTCCCTTAACCATGGAGCTGTGATCAGAGAGTCTCTTGTACTAGCTACAGCACATCAAAACAACGGGTCCACACCTAAGCTCGAGAAGGGCAGCCTTATAGTTAGATTCATCGATGAAAAACACGATGACGCTGGAGGAACTCGGCAGGCCAGGCAGCATCCGTGGAGAAAAGCAGGCGGTCAACGTTTCGGGTCAGGACCCTTCTTCAGGACTGAACATAGGAAAAGGGGAAACCCAATATTGGGCTACTTGTTTCTCTAGGTGGATTCATTCTCTGTTGAAAGTACTATTGCCATTAGGACCATAAGCCCATAAGATATAGGAGCAGAATTAGGTCCTTCGGCCCATTGAGTCTGTTCCACCATTCAATCATGGCTGATTTTTTTTCACCCCATTCTCCCTCCTTCTCCCCGTAACCCTTAACCCCCTTACAAATCAAGAACCGATCAATCTCTGCCTTAAATACACCCAATGACTTGGCCTCCACAGCCGTCTATGGCAACAAATTCCACAGATTCACCACCCTCTGACTGAAGAAATTCCTCCTCATCTCAGTTCTAAAGGGACATCCCTTTATTCTGAGGCTGTGCCCTCAGATCCTAGACTCTCCTATTGATGGAAACATCCTCTCCACGTCCACTCTATCCAGGCCTTTCAGTATCCAGTAGGGTTCAATGAGATCCCCCCCCATCCTTCCGAACTCCATCAAGTATAGACACAGAGACATCAAATGCTCCTCATAGGTTAAGCCTTTCATTCCTGGGATCGTTCTTGTGAACCACCTCTGAACCCTCTCCAGGGCCGGCACATCTTTCCTTGGATACAGGGTCCAAAATTGCTCACAAATATTCCAAATTTCAGGAGGCCAACAGTTTGCTTGGGTCAAGTTGTATTTTAACCTTGTTACCCCAACCTACCCCAGGAACTGATGTCCTATTCCCAAACAAGTACGCACAGTGCCTCTTCTATGATACAATGGGACAACTATCACTGTAACAGATTTTCCAAGCGCAGGGCAGCACTATGACCCAACAGGTTGAGCAGCTGCCTCACAGCACCAGAGACCTAGGTTCAATCCCGACCTCGGGTGCTGTTTGTGTGGAGTTTGCACGTTCTCCCCGTGGGTTTCCCCCGGCTGCTCCAGTCTCCTCCCACATCCCAAAGATGTGCGGGTCGGTAGGTTAATTGGCCAGTGTAAATTGCCCCTAGTGTGTTGGTGAGGGGTAAAATCTGGGGGCAGTTGATGGGAAAGTGGGGAGAGTAAAATGGGGTTTTAATGTAGGGTGAGTGTAAATGGGCAGTTGATGGTTTGCACGGATTCCGTGGGCCAAAGGGCCTGTTTCTGGGCTGAATCTCTCTATCACTCCATGACATCAATCTGTAGAGAGGTGTTCTGTTTTCCCAAGAATTGACTTTGACATTCAGTTCCCTGTCCATACCCGTGGTTAAAAACCCGACTGTTTCTGCACCATGCACTCCTCTGGCATCACCCCTCTCCACTTAACGTGATGAGGATGGTTGAATGGGAGGAAGCCATCCAGCCACTATTCAATGATATCGTGGCTGATCTATACTCTAATCCATAACACACCCTTTCCTTGTCTCCCTTAATACATTTGGTTAACAAAATTCTATCAATCTCAGATTAAAAATTAACAATTGACCCAACATCAATTGCCATTTGCAAAAGAGAACCTCTAGCACCTTCTATGCATGGACGTGCTTCCTAATTTCACTCTTGGCTCAAATTTTTAGACTCTGCCCCTGTGGTTTATGTTGTCCAGTTACATATTCTCAAACAATTTAATGCCCCTATAAGTTCCTTGTAATTTCTTGAAAACTTCAGTTGAACCGTCTCAATTACAGTTAATATAACCCTAGATTTTGTATTTCCTTAGGCACGGTAGCATAGTAGTTAGCATAATGCTTTACAGCGCCAGCGACCCGGGTTCAATTCCAGCCGCTGTCTGTAAGGAGTTTGTACGTTCTCCCCGTGTCTGCGTGGGTTTCCTCCGGGTGCTCCGGTTTCCTCCCACATTCCAAAGATGTACGGGTTAGGAAGTTGCTGGCATGCTGTGTTGGCGCCAGAAGCATGGCGACACTTGCGGGCTGCCCCCTAAAATCACTACACAAAAGATGCATTTCACTGTGTGTTTCGATGTACATGTGACTGATAAAAATCTTATCTTATCTTAGCTTCCATCCGTGAGTCTTTTGTCAAAGTTCTGCGACTCAATGTCCCAGAATGAACAACTTGCATTTATATAGCACCTCTAACGTAGTAAAACAATAAGGTAAATGAGAGAGAGAGAGAGAGAGAGCGAGAGAGAGTGCTTCCATCTTACCACAATGGGTGAACGGCCAATAATTGCTCAGTGAATTGCAGGCAAGGTTGGAGCCACATCTTTACGCAGAGTATGACTGGGTGGGGAATTAGCCACCGAGCTGTTGAACTGTTCTGAAAGGGGTAGCGGCTGAAGTGTGTGGGGAGTGAGTAGGACAGTGGGTTTAGACTCATAGTTAGGGAGGGAGAGAGAGAGAGACAGTGGGGTTAGATAAAGTGGAGCTATAAAGTATTTAGTGAGTGAACAGTGGGGATATTAATGAATTTGGGTGCTCCTGGCCAATCAGGTTAGACTGAAGGGGTTATTAAAGGATTTGGGGGTTAGTGGGATAACACATTTAAATTCGGTTAGGTGAGATATCAATGTAAATTGTGCAAACAAAAGGTTCCAGGCTCTGAACTCTGCTGAGGATGTTACAAACAAACAAACTGGCATTGTGTTCTAGACCCAGTCCGAAGTTTCCAAAGGATTCTAGATCCCAACACATTCTGGTCTGGGGTTCTTGGTGAAGAAGGCATTTGGCACACTTCCCTTCATCAGTCAGAGCTTTTAGTACAAGTGTTGGGACGTCCCGTTACAGCTGTACAAGACGTTGGTGAGACCGCACTTGGGGTATTGTGTGCAGTTCTGGTCGCCTAGATGTCAGTAAGCTGGAGAAGGTGCAGAAAATATTCACGAGGATGTTACTGGGACTGCAGGGCTTGAGTTGTAAAGGAGGGACTGGACAGGCTGGGACTGTTTTTCCCTGGAGTGTAGGAGGCTGAGGGGTGACCTTATAGAGGTTTATAAAATCATGGGGGCCCTAGATAAGGTGAAAGGTCGCAGTCTTTTCCCCAGGGTAGGGGAGTCTAAAACTAGAGGGTATAGGTTTAAGGTGAGAGGGGAAAGATTTACAGGGGAATTGAGAGCTTAGTTTTTCATTCAGAGGGTGGTGGGTATATGGAACGAGCTCCCAGAGGAAGTGGTTGGGGTCGGATACAATTAAAAGCACTAGAAAGCATTTGGACAGGTCCATGGATAGGGGAGGTTTAGAGGGATATGGGCCAAATGCAGGCAAATGGGACCAGCTCAGGAAGACACCTTGGTCAACATGAGTGAGTTGGGCTGAAGGGCCTGTTTCCGTGCTGTATAACTCTGTGACTCTATGACTTTATCCACACTGCCATACGACCCTGGGGCACTGGTCCATTACCCAGCTTCAAAGCTCCAGTCCATTCCGGCTTAGACCTCCTTCCCTGGTACAGCACAGTGGTGCAGCAGGTAGTGCTGCTTCTACACAGCTCCAGCAGCCTCGGTTCAATCCTGACCTCAGGTGCTGTCTGTGTGGAGTTTGCACGCTCTCCCTGCGACCAGATGGGTTTCCCCCCCGGGTGCTCCGGTTTCCTCCCACGTCCCAAAGACGTGCGGATCGGTAGGTTAAATGGTCACTGGAAATTCCCCCAACGTGTGGGCAAGGGGTGAAAACTGGGGGCAGTTGATGGGGATGAGAGAGAGAATAGGTTACAGGGAGTGGGGAATGGAGATGATGGGATTTCCCTGTGAACTGGCATCGACTCAGCGAGTGAATATCCTGCAAAAATCACAACAGGCATGGAAACAGGCCCTTCGGCCCAACTGGTCCCTGCCATCAAGACTCCCATCTAAGCTAGTCCCATTTCCCATCACTTTAAATCTTTCCTGTCTATGTACCTGTCCAATTACCTTTTAAATGATAAGATAAGGTATCTTGATTAGTCACATGTACATTGAAACACACAGTGAAATGCATCTTTTGCGTAAGGTGTTCCGGGGGCAGCCCGCAAGTGTCGCCACGCTTCCGGAACCAACATAACATGCCCACAACTTCCTAACCCGTACGTCTTTGGAATGTGGGAGGAAACCGGAGCACCCGGAGGAAACTCACGCAGACACGGGAAGAACGTACAAACTCCTTGCAAACAGTGGCGGGAATTGAACCCGAGTCGCCGGCGCTGTAAAGCGTAACGCTAACCGTTACACTACTAATGCACCTGCTTCAACCACTTCCTCTGGCAGCTGGTTCCATATATGGACCAAACTCTGTGTGAAAAAGTTGCCCCTCAGGTTCCTATTAAATCTCTCCCCTCTCATCTTAAACTTACGCCCTCTAGTTCTTGGTTCCCCAACCCTGGGAGAAAGACTGTGCGCATTCACCGTCTATGCCCCTCGTGATTTTGCACACCTCTATAAGATAAGATCAGATATCTTCGTTAGTCACATGTACATCGAAACACACAGTGAAATGCATCTTTTGTGTAGAGTGTTCTAGGGGCAGCCTGCAAGATCACCCCTCATTCTCCTACGCTCCAATGAAAACAGTCCCTACCTGCTCAACCCCTCTCCATAACTCAGTCCCTTGACCCATAACCACATTGAAAAGTTATTGTTTTTTTCTGAAAGGGATATTCCCCCATAAGATAGGCTGCACTGCAAAGGGTTAACTATGTAGTAGATTCTTTTGGAGGGTGAAGAATGTACTGATGCCCAGGAAAGACAAGGAAAAGTGTGTTACTTTGACTGTTTTGGTTGGGTCATTGAATTTCTTTCCATTGCTAGTCTACAGTCCCAGGTTGATCTCATTATTAGTCCTGAGACGGGAGAGTCGGTGCTCAGTGCCAGCCCCGGACTGAATAAATTAGCGCTCATTGCCAGGATCCCTTCATATTGCATGAGTGACATCTTTACCCGTTTTTTTCAGGCCTCTGCTCCGAGTCCTGATTTATCCCTCGATGTTCAAAGCTTGGACTCAATGAACTTGTGGGCGAGTTTTCTCCAGGTCTTTCACTGTTGCATTCTTTAGTTAGCTTCTGTGATGTGTGATCTTGTAAAGTGTCGCATAAACATTAATGAGACATGCAGTCAGTAGCGCACAGTCGACTGAGCCAGACCCTGTGAATTGGTCTTTTTTGTAGTGAGTTATGAATCAGTGTGTTAGAGCATGGTTCGTTACTTCAATGAATGTCTGTCTGTGTTAGTAAATTGCTAAGTGTTTCAGAGAATGGGTCTGTGTATAATTGGATGGGTCTGTGTATTTTAGTGAATAGGTCTGCGTATTTTAGTAATGAGCCTGTGTGTTTTAGTGAATGGGATTTAGAGCTTAAATGAATGGGTCTGTGAAATTTAGTGAATGGCTCTATTAGTGAATGTGCCTCTATAAATATTTACGTCTATATACTTTAATGAATAGGTTTGCATTTTAGTGAATGGAGATTAGTGTTAGCGATTGGGTCTGTGTAGGTTTTAGTTAATGGGTTGGTGCGTTATAGTGAATGGGTTTTTGGGGTTTTACTGAATGAGTGGAGTGTTTGACTAAATGGGTCGGTGTGTTTTAGTAATGGGTTTGTAGCTAGTGACCAGGTTCTGGAGTTTTAATGAATGGATCTGTGTCTTTTACAAGTTTGAGTTTTAGATTGGAGAGGTCTCCTCTGCTCTTACTTTCCCCGACAGGAAGTTTTAGTTAATGATCGATGGAAGGTGAGGCGCACTAACAGGTGCGGGCCAAGGACATGCAGTGTTCCTGAGATAAGACCCAGTGTGGCGTTTTTACAATACCCACATGGCAATCAGTGTCCCACTGCTCGCTGGCATGGTGCCAACCACAGTGGTGCCACTGTGTGCTCATAGTTACCAAAATCAGAGGAAAGAAAATTCATTAGTTCAAGTTCAAGTTTATTGTCAAGTCTAATGTCATGGGCATACATATCCAGGGTATAAATGCCATGAAACTTAGCTTTTTGCAGCAGCAGGACAACATACTACAAACATGATAAACATAAATGACATACACTTAAATTAACATATGTTATACACAACTTGCACATAACCACATTAGTGCAAGTTGAGGGAAATATAGTCCGAGGTAGAATTAGGGTTTTTCAGGTGGGTTCAAGAACCTGACGGCAGTGGGGAAGAAGCTGTTGTTGAACCTTGATGTGTGGATCCTCAGGCTCCTGTACCTCCTGCCTGAAGGCAGCATCGAGAAGAGGGCACAGCCCGGATGGTGGGGGTCCCTGATGATGGACGTCGCCTTCCTGTAGACGTCCTCAATGGTGGGGAGAGGGGTACCCATGATGGAACTGGCTGAGTCGCAGCACTCTCTGTAGCCTGATTCCAGACGAAGGGTCTCCACCCGAAACGTCAACTGTCCATCTCCCTCCATCGATGTAGCCCGACCTGCTGATTTCCTCCAGTGCCTCTTGTGTTACTGTCCGTAGCCTCTTGCAGTGCATTGGAGTTTCTCTACCTGGCCACGGTGCAACCAGTCAGAATGCCATCCACATTACGACCCAACAGCGAGTCCCATCCCCACACACTAGGAAGGCCAAAGAGATGGGCAGGCACGGTAGTGCAGTGGTTAGCGTAACGCTATCACAGCGCCAGCGACCCGGGTTCAATTCCGGCCGCTGTCTGTAAGGAGTTTGCACATTCTCCCTGTGCCTGCATGGGTTTCCTCTGGGTGCTCCGGTTTCCTCCCACTTTCCAAAGACATACGGGTTAGGAAGTTGTGGGTGTGCTCTGTTGGCGCTGGAAGCGTGGCGACACTTGCGGGCTGCCCCCCAGAACACTCTATGCAAAAGGTGCATTTCACTGTGTGTTTCGATGTACATGTGACTAATAAAAGATTAAGGATAAGGAGTAAGGATAAATGCACAGCAAGAGTCAAATGCACCCGGAATGAATGGAGGAACTCGGTCTATAGATGAGGCTGCTTTCTGTTAATGGCCTCACACCACAACACAACAGTAGAGTCAAAGGTTCTTCAGTGCAACCTTTAATGACTTGAGAAGCTTAAAAAAATTTTGCATAAAGATCCGGATCTAACTCTTGGAACTGTCACAATTAAACAAAACAGGCTTCAAATTCCAGTATGAAAATGAGGGCTTGCCTCATGAGGGAGTGTCTAGATCTGTCAGAAAGGGATAAGTTATCAAACGTGCAACACAAAAGATTTAATTCATCACTGGGGCTCCTGGAGATCCTGAAACCCATTCCGACCTGGAGCACAGATCTGATGAGCACATTGTGGGTCGGGGCAGGGAGAGGGGTAACTGACAGGGCATGGGTCAGGAGCAGTTGGCACATGCTGCTGCACCCTAGTGTTTACATGCCACTGCGTACTAAGCTACTATAATTACGCATTATTGCACCGGGCGGCACGGTGGCACAGCGAGCTGAGCCGCTGCCTCATAGTTCCAGCAACCCGGGTTCATTCCCGACCTCCGGCACTGTCTGTGTGGAGTTTGCACATTCTCCCTGTGACCGCGTGGGTTTCCTGCCACATCCCAAAGACGTGCTGGTCAGCAGATTAATTGGCCACCGTAAATTGCCCCAGTGTTTAGGTGAACGGTAGAATCTGGGGGGAGTTAGGGGAATGTGGGAAGAATAAAATTATTAGAGCAAGATGGGTGGTTGACATTTGGTGCAGACTCGATGGGCTGAAGGGCCTGTGTCCATGCTGTATGACTCTGGAAGTGCCCCATGACCGCATGCATTTAGACGTGAACACTTTGAATATACACCACTGTACAGCAGAGCACTTACTGCACTGCACACAAGGACACTACTGCCTACCAAAGCACTATAATTGCACACTACTGCACACAAGGGCACTGTACTTACACACCACTGCACACAGGTACACTGCTGACATATCACTGCACAGCAGAACACTGTGATTACTATGCTGGAATGTTCCCCAGGGCACTAAGATCACACACCAGTATTCACAAGCGTTGTGATTACACGCTACTGAACACAAGGGGATTGCGTTTCTCTCTTGGGCAATCCCTCAGATTCAGAGACGAGCTGTCTGCATCCCACCCCACAACCAAGGGGGTTGTGACTGCATACTACCTTCACCTACAGGTCAAACAGACCCACACACAAGTGTACGTAGCACACAACGGGTTAAACCAACTGTGTGTGTGTGCGCACACACACACACATAAATTGGCTAAATGACTAAAATCCCGCCCATGTCTTGTGGGGCAATGCGGAACAGATAGATACCTCCTGTGTGATTGATCCTCTGCCCTGCTCACCGCCTCTCTCTGTCTTTCCCCGGGAGTCCAAGACAGATCGCTACAGTTAACAAATAAAGATGTTCAAAAATAGTCTGCGTGTGGAGTAGCCAAGGATTAAAAAAAACATAAGAAAATGCTGCATTTCAGTGACTAAATTCATCCCGGCCAGTCAGACTTCCTCCCTGGTCTAAATAATCAACACACGGCACTATGCACCTCGGCTATACCCACACACTGCGTTCAATGTGCCCATTGATTAGACTTCCTGTAGCACTCCCAGCCACCTCGCCCCAGAGAGTACAGTCAGCACAGAATTATCTACAGAAACACTCTTATTTATTTTATTAGAGTTTTTTTTGAAAAACTGACCACCAGATTATGTGGTGATTTTAATTATAGGACAAGTGGAAAATGTAACAGGTCCCTTAAGCATCAGAAAGGGTAGGGTCCCCAGTTCAAGGGCACACCAGTCCTGGGCAGTCTGCTGCCTATGGGAACATTTTTATTTTGCTTCCACTGCCTCAAGTATCTCGGGGTCTCCTCGTGCAGAGCCTGATCTTAATCTCCATGGCGTTATACAGCGGTTCCTCGAACATCATAGGACGCCATTCGGTCCATCAAGTTTCTAGCTGCTGTTTGTAAAGCCACTGTCTTGTTTGGGCATATTGTCCCCAACGCTGCAAATTACACTTTTCTTTAATTATGTTTATCATTTGCAAGGCCAGCCAATTGGTGCCAGCCTTTGATTCCCCCTGAATTGGATGCCGTGCTGAGAAGATTTAAGACTCAATCGCATTGGGAGCCAGGCATAAGCTGGGCTGGATAAGGGCAGCTGCTCCACTTCTGTACCTCAAGGATGCTTGTGAACCAGATGTGGGTTGTAATGAAAACCCAGAGTTTGATACTCACTGATCCCCATTAGCTCCAGAATGTAGTTCAGTTTCCCACTTGTTGTGCTTGGGTTCCAACGTCCATCTGGGTCACTGGTTGAAGCCTCCAGGTTGTTAACCACAGTAGCCCCCAATCCCCAAATCCTTGCCAAACTCTTATGGCATCAGCTTCCAGAACCTGTACAGGTGGAGGACTCCAGATGATAACAACCCTCTGAGTGCAAACATTCCTTCTCCAGATCTTTTGGGGATAGTTTCCATTCACAAGACAAAGATGGCAGCATTGTGGTTCCACAGAGAGACCTCCACATCAGAAGGACTGAACCCAAGTTCTCTGACACCTCTGGTCCAACAGTCCCTCCTCACCTTGGATCACCACCCCACTGCTAAACATCAAGCAGTCATTTCCTGTTGGTCATTGCCCTCATCTCTGGAACTCTCCTTCCCCATTGTTTCTGCCTTCCCTCCCACCCGGAACAGGCCAACTCTCCCTCCTCCCCAACCTCCATCACTTCAGCGTCTTCCTACGTTATAGAACCAACTTCTTCCTGTCTCAGTTTTATTTTTCTTCTTCTGTTTGGACGCTTCCTCTCTGCATTCCTCCACAGCCCTTTTGCCTCATCAGGATGGCCTCAGGCCGTTTGCCGCTTCCTTGAATGAATGCCCAACCTGTTCCCCTCCACTGTCACCTTATTCCGTGTGGCTGTACATGTTCTCACACCAAACAATTTCTCCTTTGACTCCACTCACTTCCTCCAAATAAAAATTGTTGCCATGGGAATGTGTTTAGGGTTCGCTATTCCAAGCCCTTCCTGGAATAGATGGAACATTCTTTGCCCCCATAACAGTCAGGTCCTTTTCTTCATCTCTTTTCATGGTGCACTGTATTCAGTCATGTTTCCTGCCCTTGCCCATGTAACATTTAATCGACGTTGCCTCTAGTATCCATCTTCTCTCACCTTCATGAGGTCCTCCTCCAAGTTACCACTTTCTTTCATTGACGGATGGGTCTCCCTACCTGAGGAAGGACAAGATGTCTGATATCCACAATACTCAGTCCTTCTGAAGAAGCCACTTTCCATATCGGTTCTTCCAAGGTCTTCCTTTCTCAGCTGAGGATTCTCAAGAGATTCATAGAGAGATACAGCATGGAAACAGGCCCTTTGGCCCACCGAGTCTGTGCTAACCTCAATTTATACCAATCCTACATTTTTTTAAATTCTCCCCACATTCCCCTCAGTACCCCTCAGATTCTACCCCTCACCCACACACTAGGGGCAATTTCCAGAGGCTGATTAACCTGCCAAATGGCATGCCTTTGGGATCTGGGAGGAAACCCACGTGGTCACAGGGAGAACGTGCAAACTCCACACAGACAGCGTCGGAGGTCAGGATCGAACCCAGGTCTCTGGTGCCATGAGGCAGCAGCTTTACCAGCTGTGTCACCGTACCGCCTGATAAGACAATTTTCCCTCCTCCTATTCCCATCTCCAGAGCCACAAACACATATTCCAGGTAAAACAATGATTTTCTTTACAGTGAGATTTCCACATTGGGAAGTTCTAACACAGATTGGCTGACAGTGCTGCAGAGACCCCTCTTCAGTTCTCAGGCACAGCCTCAGGCTTCTGGTCACCTGTCCTATCAACCTGCCAGAGACCCAGGTTCAATCCCGGCCTGCGGTGCTGTCTGTGTGGAGTTCGCACGTTCTCCCAGTGACCGTGTGGGTTTCCCTCGGGTGCTCTGGGTTCCTCCCACATCCCAAAGACATGCAGGTTGGTGGGTAAATTGCCCCCAGCATGTAGGTGAGGGGTAGAATCCTGGGGGGAGTTGATGGGAATGTGGGGAGAATAAAAAATAGGATTAATGTAGGATTAATGTTGATGGGTTGCTGATGGTCAGCACAGACTGGATGGGCCGAAGGGCCTATATCCACGTTGTATTACTCTAACATTAAGTCTGAGAACAGCTCCTCATCTTTCATTCAGGTACATTGCAACCTTCTGAACGCGCACCAATTTCCTATCAGAACCCCTGGTCCCATTGCCTTTGACAGTTGCTGTATTTATTCTGATATTCTGCACGCACCTCTCTGAGATTCATCTTTTGTTCCTTTCCTCATTGAGTTACCCATATTTTTACCATCCACTGTCATTCCACTGTGTTGTTTAATCTTTCCTATTTTCCGTTCTATCACGGTGCTGCTGTATTCCCCCAACTTCATACTTGGTACAGCAGGTTTAAACCTTTTGTATTGTCCGGCTCAGACAAAATGGTACCAACCTGAAACGTTTACATTCCCTCTCTCCAAGGATGCTGCGTGACTTCCTGAGTTTTAACAGCTCAATCTGTTTTTATTAAAATGTAGCTGTGTGTTTGGGTAGCTGATGTTCCTGGAATAATTCCCATGGCAACAGACACCATACTGAAGTTTGTGAAAACATTTTGAATGTGTTGGCGAAGACTTCAGGTTGGTATGGACGTGTAGGGGCCCTGTCGGTTTCACATTCTGTGGAGACACTGACACCTGCTGGTGGAACAGGATTAGCTGCGGCCATAGGACCACAAAATATTGGTGCAGAATTAGGCCATTCAGCCTGTCGAGCGTGCTCTGCCATTCAATCATGGTGGATATTTTTTTCAACCTCATTCTCCCTCCTTCTCCCCGTAACCATTAAACCCTTACCCCTCAAGAATCTATCATTCTCTGTCTTAAATACACCCAATGGTTTGGCCTCCACAGCCCTCTGTGGCAATGAATTCCACAGATTCACCACCATCTGGCTAAAGAAATTCCCCTTCATCTCAGTTCTAAAGGGACGTCCCTTTATTCTGAGGCTGTGCCCTCTGGTCCTGAACTCTCCTACTGATGGAAACATCCTCTCCACGTCCACTCTATCTAGGTCCTTCAGTATCCGGTAGGTTTCAATGAGATCCCACCCATCCTTCTGAACTCCATCGAGTACAGGCCCAGAGACATCAAACATTCCTCATATGTTAAGCCTTTTATTCCCAGGATCGTTCTCGTGAACCTCCTCTGGACCCTCTCCAGGGCAAGCACATCTTTCCTTGGATACGGGGCCCAAAATTGCTCACAATATTCAAAATGCAGTCTGAACGACACCTTACAGGACCTCAGCAGTCTGTTGTTGGGTGGAGACAACCAACCACTCGACCAGTCAGGCACCTTCTGCCCATCTGTGGAAGGGTCTGTGAATCCCATATTAGGTACAGAAGCCTGAAGTCCCACACCACCAGGTTCAGGAACAGCTACTTTCCTACAACCATTCGGTTCTTGAATCGACCTGCACAACCCTAACCCTACATCAGCAACGCAACACTACGGACCACCCCTTGCACTACCATGGACTTATCTCTGGTTATGTCTTTTTTGCACTGTTTTTGCACAGTTTTTCTCCTCTCTCTTGTATAATTTATATCCTGTGTGTTGTCTGTACCTATGTGCCTGTGATGCCGCTGCAAGCAAGTTTATCATTGTACCTGTACCTCACTGTACTTGTGCACATGACAGTAAACTCAGCTTGACTTGGGAGAGGTTAAAAGGGTTGTGGTGCGGAGCAGTAAAGCTAGATGGATAGACATTGCCTTCTGCAGCCATGATCACAAGACCAGAGGCTTTGTTGCCCAGCTCTGCTGCCAGGGTGTAGAACACCTCCTCCGAGCTGAAGGGGAACCGGTAGTGGAAGGGGGAGAATCCAGTTGTCACGGTCCACATAGGAGCAGTGACGTAGGTAGGATGAAGAGAAAGGATCCGCCAAGGGAGCCTGAGCAACTAGTTAACTAATGAGCAGAACCGCAAATATCCGAATTATTACCCAACTCGCAAGCAAATTGGCACAGGGTTAATAGGATCAGGGCGATGAATGAGCGGCTCCAAGATTAGTTGGGAGAAGTGGGTTTCAATTCATGGGCCTTCGGTACTGGGGATAGGGAGAGCTGTTCCATTGAGACGAACTCCCCAGAACCACGCTGGGATCGGAATTCTAGTGAATTGAATACAGTAGACAGGCTTTAAACTAAATAAGAGGGGGAGGGTTCCAGAATGAGACATCTATAATGCTAAAGAGAAAAGAAAATCAAGGAGGTAGTGCAGGAATATGAGTGGGGCAAGGATAAGTATGTTGTGTCAGGACGGTACAGAGCAAATAAACAGAAGAGTGAATGAATAGGGACTGGGTAAGAAAGAATAATAAAATGACAAATAGCAACACAGTAGAAAATTGTTATAAAGTCAAATCTGAATGCCCAATTACAATGGACAAATTAACAGCACAAATAAATATCACTGGATATAAAGTAAAACTCTGTTAATCCGGCATGTTGGGGACTTTGGCACTGCTGGACTGGCAGGCTTTCTGGATTATTGGATGTTATTTTGCGAACACCTCAGCACTCTTTTAATTCTTTTTTTGTATCTAAGATGTTGCACAGCTTGGTAATAATTTTTCCATTGAACCGAGTAAGTTGAAAGGTAGTGCAGGGACCACAGCCCCGGTGAGTGGGAAGGGAATACAGAAAACAATACCCAGTGAGCCAGATCGGAATTTCCAAAACCGGACAGCGGACTATCAAAGTTTTACAGTGACCGCCATTCGAGAGACTGGGCTGCAAGGTGGCCAAGGATGGCAGCTGAATATCTTAGCATATTCGGTAATTAGGAAGGACAGGTAAAAAGAGAGAGGAGGTGGTGTTGTTAGTAAAAGATGAAAACAAGCAAGGACTATTGGCTCAGACCAGAGGACATTCATTTACGCTCAGAGGGGGAAAGTTTAAAGGAGCTTCTTTCCCTCTGCCCTCAGGTTTCTGAATGGTCCGTGAACCCATGAACACTACCTCGTTATTCCTTTTTTCCACTATTTATTTATTTTGTAATTTATAGTAATTTTATGTCTTTGCACTGTACTGCAGCTGCAAAACAACAAATTTCACATCATAAGACAGTGATAATAACTCTGATTTTGATTCTCCTTCTGAGATGTGCAGGGCAAGTTTTTTTTTACACAGCGAGTGGTGGGTGCCTGGAACGGGCTGCCCAGGGGTGGTGGTGGAAGCAGGTACGATAGTGGTGTTTAAGAGGCCTTTTTTCAGACACATGAATATACAGGGAACAGAGGGACATGAATCAAGAAGAGGCAGAAGAGATATAGTTTAATTTGGCATCGTGGGCCACAGGATCTATTCCTGTGTGGTACTGTTTATGTTTGAAAACCTAGGTGGAGCTAAGAAGCAGCAATGGACAGCAAACATTGGTGGGAGTAGTCTATAAACCTCCAAACAATGATGGTGGTGTAGGGGACAACATCAAATGGGAAATAATGCACACAAGATCTACAGCAATAATTGGTGACTGTAATGTTACAGGCTGGCCAAAACAAATTAATAATGATGATACTGTGGTGGACAAATTCCTGGAGTGTTTGAAATGGATTTTTAGCCAAGTATGTAGATGAGCCAATTAGGGAACAGGTTGTCCTAGATTAGGTACTGTGCAATGAGAAATGGTTTGTTGAACATTTTTCTGGTTCCTTTAGGGAAGGGGTACACAACACATCGCAGCTAATAGAGCCGCTGTCTCACAGCGCCAGAGACTTGGGTTCAGTCCTGACCTCCGGTGCTGTCTGTGTGGAGTTTGCACGTTCTCCCTGTGATTGTGTGGGTTTCCCCTGGTTGCTCCAGTTTTCTCCTGCATTCCAAAGATGTGAGGGTCGGTGGGTTAATTGGCTGCTGTGTAGGTGAGTGGTAGAATCTGGGGGGGATTGATAGGAATGTTGGGGAGAATAAAATGAGGTTAATGTAGGATCGGTGTAAATGGGTAGTTGATGGTCTGTTCCCATGCTGCATCTCTCTATGACTTTATGTCGCTATAAAATGATAGAATTCTTCCTTAAGGTGAAAAGCAAGAGTCTTAAATTTAAACAAAGGGAACTGTAAAGGTATAAGGAGTGAGCTAAAGTTAGGGTTAGTTTTAAGCTAGATTGGGGAGCTTCATTACAAAGGCCTGACAGTGGATAGGTAATTGTTAATATTTAACCAATGAACGCAGGAACTGCAACTACTACACATTCCTTTAAGGAGTTAAACATAAGAGAAACATAGCCATTGCTCACAAGGATAGTATTAGATCCCAAAGTAGCATATAAAGTTGCAAAAAAGATTGGGGATTGGGAGCAGCTTAGAATTTAGTAAAAAAGGACTAAGAACTTAACTGAGAGGAAAAAAATGGGGAGTAAATTTGCAAGGAACATAAAAGTGGAATGCAAAAGTTTCTGCAAGTGTGTAAAAAAAAAGATTAGTGAAGACAAATGTAGATCCTTTACAGTCAAAAATGGGAGAACTTGTAATCAATAGCAAGAAATAGCAGAGCAATGAAATAAATATTTTCGTTCTGTTTTCACTTTAAACTAAGAAACCAAGGATCTAGTGAAAAGGAAATGAACAGGGCCTTGGTGAGATCATAATTGGAGTATTGCGAGCAGTTTTAGTCTCCTTATATAAGAAAGGATATACTTGCCACAGAGGAAGTGCAGCAAAGGTTCACCAGACTGATTACTGAGATGGTGGGACTGATGTCTGAGGAGAGGTTGGGTCGACTAGTTCTGTATTCACTGGAGTTTAGAAGAATGAGATGGGATCTCATTGAAACACACAAAGTTCTGACGGAGCCAGCCAGACTGGATTCAAGCAGAAGACTTACCCCTGGCTGGGGGCCTAGAATGAGAGGGTCACAGTCGCGGGTTATGGAGCAAGTCAGTTAGGAATGAGATGAGGAGAAATTTCTTCACTCAGAGGGTGGTGAACCTGTGGAATTTATTCAAGTTGCTGAATATATTTAAGGAGATAGATACACTTCTACACACAAAAGTCATCCAACTGATATGGGGAGAGAGCAAGAACCTGGTATTGAGATAAGGACCAGTCATGTTAGTACTGAATGAGGGAGCAGGCTTGACAGGCTCCTGCTCCTATTAATGTTTCCAAGTGGACAGACTAGTCCTGTAAGGAGGGAGTGCTGCATTGACAGAGGTGCCTCTTTCAAACAATACATTAAACCAAGTCCCCATCTGCTCTCTCAGAGCAGGGGAGTTGCTCCCAATCTCCCGGCTAGTACTCAGAGCTAAAGCAGCGCAGAAGGACATTATCTGATTGCTATCAGTGGCTCTTTGGTGGGAACTTGTCCTGTTTCCCACATCAAAACCACAGTTAGATTTCAAGTGAAATTGCTCTGGGACACACCGAGGCTGTAAAAGGCACAAAAAGTCTTCCTCTTTATTGCAGTTAAATTACTCCTCAGCTATTTTAATAAACGCCTCAATCATTCACACAAACTAAAAAAACTTTTAATATATTAGGAAAATTGAACAGCAGACTTTGTTCATTACAGATGTTCTGATCAAGTGACTTTTTGTACTCCTAATATATTACAAGCTTTCTCAATGCCCTGATACACTATGGGTGGCTATAGCTCCTGAACCTGTATATTTCAAGGACTCTTGCTTGCAGTCTGGGGCACTTCAGTCATGAGCATTTACTCTGAACTGGCATGGGTCTCATTCAGTCTCTATCTGGTGTGAAGTGTGTGGCCTTTCCTGCAATGGCTCCCATGGTGGGATATCACAACCATCAGAACTTGTAGCCTCCACATCGTCTCTCTCCTTCACACTCTGCTTGACTCGCTCCAGTCCCATCACCCTCGCACGCTACTCTCGCTGTCACACTCTGCTTCCTCTTTCTCACACTTGACCTTTGCCCTAACTCTTTCTCTCCCAACTCTATCTCTCCGCTCCCCTCCATCATCCCACTCCCTCCATCATCCCACTCCCTCCATTCATTCCCCCTCATATTCTACCTTGGATTTCACTCCACCTCCCTCACACTCTGTTTGCTCCTTCTCTCCCCTTCACTACAGCCATTCCCTCTCCCTCCCTTCCCATCCCCTCACACCCCAGGCTCTCCCTCCCACTTTAGCCTCGCTGCTTTTCCATCGTTCAATCCCAAGACAAAAGAAACGTTAACCAAGGCCAAATACTTCAGATGCCGGGAACACTCACCAGGTAAGGCAACACCAACGGCGAGAGAAGCAGAGTCAATGTCTTCGCTCGATGACCTTTCATTTCCCTTCACAAGTAAGAACCTTTATTATCCACTATTTTTAAAGAACAAATCATTTACAGATTTAGTTAATTGCGGGTGAAACATTTGTCCTGGGCAAATAGAATAATTTCCATTTAATATTAAAAAAACAAAGCTAAAAGTCCTAATATTTGTAGGAAAATTCCTTGTAGCTCAGTTCTCGTCCTCCTCCTCCTCCTCCTCCTCCTCCTCCTCTTCTTCTGCCTCCTCTGCCGCCGCCAGCCGCTCCTCGATCGCAGCGCGTAGCGCCTGCTCCTCCTCCACCGTCGGGTCATCCACCTCAGTGGTGTCGGGGCCGCTGGCGTACTCCGCCTGCACCGGGGGAGCTGCGGGCGGGCTGTAGTTCTCTGGACCGTACTTGTGGCCCCAGCCCAAGTAAATGTTCTCAAACTTCCTGCCGAAACACACAAAGGAACACCAGGGACTGACTTATAATGGGGTGGGTTGTGTCCAGTGACCCTGGGAGATGATCTGGTGACACGTTGCGCAAACATTAATTTGTTAAAATAGATGCTTCAGTTTCAAGGTCAGAAGGTTGACCCCGAGTTACTGCTGACAGAGGTACCATTTCTCTGTTAATGCCACCCCATCAGCACAGGTTGTCCGGCTGCTGAGGTTCTTGCTTCACTAGTTCCTTCCCTCTCCATGTTCTCAGCTGGACATAGAGCCACAGCGAGAGACACAGAAACAGGCCCTTCGGCACACCGAGTCTGCACCAACTGCCCCTTCACGTTAATCTTATATTAGGGCAGGCACGGTAGTGCAGCGGTTAGCGTAACACTATTACAGCGCCAGCGACCCGGGTTCAATTCCAGCCGCTGTCTGTAAGGAGTTTGTACGTTCTCCCCGTGTCTGCGTGGGTTTCCTCCGGGTGCTCTGGTTTCCTCCCACATTCCAAAGACATACAGGTTAGGAAGTTGTGGGCGTGCTATGCTGGTGCCGGAAGCGTGGCGACACTTGCGGGCTGCCCCCAGAACACTACGCAAAGGTGCATTTCACTGTGTGTTTCAATGTACGTGTGACTAATAAAGAATCTTATCTTATTAATCCCATTTTTTATTCTCCCTATGTTCTCATCAACTCCCCCTAGATTCTACCCCTCACACATACACCAGGGACCATTTACAGTGGACAATTAACCTACTAAACTATATATTTTTGGGAGGAATCTGGAGAAACCTGCACAGTCACAGGGAGAACGCACAAACTCCACGCAGACAGCACTGGAGGTCGGGATTGAACCCGAGTCACTGGAGCTGTGCGGACACAGCTCCACCAGCTGCGTCACTGGGCCAGTGTAAACACGCCCTTGCTGGAAGGACTGGTGGCCAGGCCAACTTGTCCGAGGCTAGGAAACCTCTTCTGGAACACGAGGTACTCACTTTCCAATCGCAAAGGTCCATGCTCCTGGCCAGAGATTGGACCGGACCACGGCAACAGCATATTGAGGAATCAGATTGGATGAAGCCTTCATTGTCCAAGGAGGGACACCATTGACTTCTAGGGAGAGGAAAGGAAAGCAAGCATTTGGAGAATTGTGTTTGTTGACATATTCGTCCCAGGAAAGGAACATTGCGGAGGCATTCTTCCATGCTTTTCCCTTTCCCTGTGTCCCTGGCGTTGGATCTATGGGACTTGGGATTTAGTGGGAAGATGGAACTAAAGTGTGGGACTTTGGAGAACTTGGTGGGAGATAGGACCTTTGACGGGGATTAATGCGAGAAGGGGAGGAGATGAGGTTGACCGAAAGAGTGAATAGTTGGGAATGAGTGTTGTACTGAAAGATTGGGTGGGTTCGTTCTGAGGCGTGAAGAGAAAGGATACAGGGGTTGAATCCATGGAAAGTGTCCCAGTGGCCTTTTTCTGCTCGTAAACATTCCCATTAGACGGGGCTGACAATAGTGAGTGGAAGGTCATGTTGCAAAAGCAATATTAGGAAAATTCCGAAATGTTGGTGGGACTGGAATCAGCATGGGGTTCACTCTGATGACTACCTGCATCCTCTGACAATGGAGTAAGGAGGGGAGGTCCCACCTCCGGCTCAGGCTCATCTGGTGCCTCTTCCTCTTCCTCCTCCTCCTCCTCAAACTCCTCCTCCTTTTTCTGAACAGCATTGAACCAAACACATCGGCCCTACAACGAAAGCAAACAACTTTATTTAGCGAGTCAAACTACTCAAGAATCAATGCGCATTTTTCTTTGCAACAGAGACAGTAATGTTCTTAAAAGGTTCTTGCTGGATCTTCTATTTGTACAATAAGAATGCTCAAGCAAAATTTATCTTTATCAAACAAAACTTCACACCATGATATGAGGGCAGCTGACCAAACCTTGGTCAAAGGTGTAGGTTTTAAATAGAATCTTAAAGGAAGACAGGGAGATGGGAAAGGGCAGAGGCGGGTGGGTTTATGTCGGAAATTCCAGAGCCCAGGGACCTGGCAGTTGAAGGTATGGTGGAAAGAATAAAACTGGGGATGCAGAAGAGGCCAGAAATGGAAGAGCACAGGCAGGCTCCAGGGCTGGAGGAGGTAACTGAGAGAGGGAGATGGGAAGCTATACAGAATGGTGTCATCTACCATAAGTTCAATGGGTTCACATTGTGCTCCCATGAGCAATCTAGCCTTCTGCACCTCCCTGCTGAAAATATTATGTGTGGCAGAGACTGAGAGCATTTCAAGAACTTTCCCAACAGTTCACATGCTGGAGCCTCAGTTGGGAATTCTTATTTACTGGCAAACTGCCCTTTTGTTGGTCAGAGGTGGGTCACGGGTTACATTGGAACCAGGTCACCCAGCCATTGTGAAAGAGTGAATAAAGAGAAAGCTTCCAGTGGCTGATGGGTTGATAACTAGAGGCCTTACTCCCCAACACCTGTCCGCCATCTACAAGGCTCAAGTCATGAGTGTGCTGGAACACTCTCCACTTGTCTGGGTGAGTGCAGCTTCAACAACACTCAAGAAGCTCGACACCATCCAGGACATAGCAGATAGGCACCCCATCCACAACCGTTCACTCACTCCACCACCGACACACAGTAGCAGCAGTTTGTACCATCTACAGGATGCACTGCAGCGACTCACCAAGATCCCTCAGACAGCACCTTCCAGACCCACCACCTCTACCAGCTAGAAGGACAAGGGCAGCAAAAGCACGGGGAACACCACCCCCTGGAAGTTGCCCTCCAAGCCACATGCCATCCTGATTTGGAAATATATCGCCGTTCCTTCACTGTCACTGGGTCAAACTCCTGGAACTCCCTCCCTAACAGCACTGTGGGTGTACCCACACCTCAAGGACTGCAGCGGTTCAAGAAGGCAGCTCACCACCACCTTCTCAAGGGCAACTAGGGATGGGCAATTAAATGCTGGCTTAGTCTGAGAAATCCACATCCCTTGAATGAGTAAAAAAAAAGAATCAGTGGCAAAAAGAGGAAAAACATTTTTGCACAGTAAGTGGTTAGGATCTGGAATGCACTCCCTGTTAGAGTGATGGGGCAGTGAAGAGAAAACTAGATAAATAGTTTAAGGAGCAAAAGAAATTGTAGCGATGTGGTGAAGTGAGGAGGGGAGTGAGACAACTATGCTGTCCACCAAAAGATACACAATGGATTGAAACGCTCCGTCCCATGCTCTCCTGTTCTGTGACACCATGAATACAGTCCAGTCCAAGTGACTGTAGCATGGCCCGTGGGAAATAACGGTGTAAATGCAGTAAGCTGATGATTGAGATGGTTGAGACAGGTACAATAACGACATTTAAGAGACATTTGGACAAATACATGGATAGGAAAAGTTTAGAGAAATGTGGGCCAAACGTGGGCAAATGGGACCAGCTTAGATAGGCATCTTGGTTGGCATGGACAAGTTAGGCTGAAGGGCCTGTTTCCATGTTGTATGACTCTATCATTGCCACTGAGTGTAACAGCGAGCAGAGAGATGAGAATGGAGTTCAATCCTGGGCACATCCATAGGCAGAGCAACATAAATGTTTCTTCATGTCAGGGAAAAATCCAGCGATCCCACTCACACCATCAGCTGCTTGGACATTCAAGTCTCAGCAATAACATTTGACTTCAAGTGATTTCTGGGCCACTATCACTTTTACAATCACCATGCAGGTCACACTGTGATTACCACTCCTGCAGTCTGCACCTCTCCCACAGATCCCGAGATTTGCCACGCTTGTTAATCTTCAAATGTACCAGTCTGGGACAGTCAGCCCAGTATGCTCAATTCATAGCAGGCTCCCAATTTTTAAGCATGGGTCATAAACTCAGATTCTAGACTCACAACAAGACCCCCTCTTCCAGTGGGACATATGTAAATGAAGCACGGAGATGGTAGGAAATTAAAATAAATTTAAAAATGCAGGTGTAAAGGCAAGTGTCACTATCACACCTGTGGGAGGATGTGCTGTGTGTGATGGACCCAGTTCGCCAGGTTGTCCAAGAGCTCTGAGACTGGAATGCCTTCAAATTCTGCATTCTCCTCGTAGTTCTCCCTCACTGGCCCTTCCTCCTCCTCCTCCTCCTCTTCTCCAAACTGATAGAATCCCAGTGGGCTGATCTGAGTGCCGGCAGATATCCGAGCAATCTGCGCCCTCAAGTAGTTAATCTCGTTCCCTGGAAAGGGCGGGTAACTGATGACCGGAGCATCCAAGTTGCCAGTAAAAAATTTCTTAATCTTCCTGGCTACTGTGATCTGTGCTGGTGTAACTGGGGGTAGTTTGGTCCAAACCTTGGCTGGCTCACTACAAACAAAATAGGTATACTTGTTGGTGCCAGAGCGATTTCCCTCCTTTGGAATGACTGGTGGTGGTTTATACGTTGATGCTGGTGGCTTGTCTTCTACCACCTCCCCCTCTTCCTCAGCGTCTTGCTCAGCATCCTCCTTCTCCTCTTCCTTTTCCTCTTCTTTCTCCTCTTCTGCTGCTTCCTCTATGTCTTCCTCCCCTTCCCGGAACTCCACCTCTGCTATGATGTAATTCCCTTTGAGTCCCAAGATTTTCCCCCAGAACCGGCATTTCTGCAGCGGTTGTGTGTCCACTAGTTGCTTCAGTGCCAGGAAGATGCGATACAGCTCGTCTCTGCTGAGACCCACTCCTGCCTGCTCGAAGTAAAAGGCCATTTCCATCACGTTCGGGAGAGGTGTCTCTAACTGCTGTAAAAACAGAACAAGAAGAACGTAAATGGGAATGATGCTAAAAACATTTACCAAAAGAGGGAAAAAGCACTTGCTAATTTCTACAGAAACTTTCACAACCTCAGAATGTCTCAGATCATTTTACAACCAATGAACTTTTCGAGTGTGATTATTGCAAAGCTTTGGAGACTCTGCAGCCATTTCAAAAGCAGTAAGATTCCCCAACTAGTGATGTGAGAATAACAGTATTATCTGTCTTAAAGACATTGTTTGAAAGGTAATTACTGGTCAGGACAAAGGGCAGAACACTTGTACCTCAAAACAGCACTGTTGGATTTTCTGCATCCACCTAAAGGAACAAAAGGAGTTTACTGTTCCTTGTAAAAGACGGTGTCTCTGACAGTGCAGAATCCCATCAGTTTTGTACTGGAGTGTCAGCCGAGATTCACCGCTGAAGTCCCTTCTGATTCAAAGAAGAGAATTACTATACTGCCCATCGGGTCCATGCTGGCTTCTCACAGAGCAATCACATCAGTCCTATTCCCCTGTAGCTCTGCAACTTATTCTCCTGCCCATGCCCATCGACTCCTCTTTTTCCATTTATCTACACTAAGAGATAACCTACATTAGCCAGTTAACCTACCAGCACGCCTTTACCACTGTGGCAATGCTGATACTAAAGAGGCATGAAGAAGACTAAAAGCACTGAAGCTCAGAAGGGGTTAGATATTGTTGACAATGTGTTTATCTAGATTCGCTCTTATGGAGCAATTATATAATGGCAGAGCAGTTGATGTTGTGTATAAAATAAGCACTTGTTAAGGCATGATAGATTCTTAGCAAAACTGAAGCTGATGAGATTAACGAGATTGTAACTGATACAAAACTGGCGAAAGGCAAGAGGTAATAATGAGTTACTTTTTTAAGATTCTCCAGCTGTTTTTGAGTCTGGAAGGAAGTCTGCAGTGTTGTCCACCAGGGGTCAGTATTGGATCCTCTAGTCTGATATGAATTAATATCCTGGATTTTTGTACATTGGGTAACTTTTCAAAGTCTGCAAACAGCAATGAAACTGGAAACACAGTAAACAATGAGGACAGCAACACGCTTCAGAAGGATTGAAATAGACTAATGAAATGGTAGATATATCACAAATGAAATTTAACAATGTGGAGAACTGCGACGAGGTACTTTCAGCAGAAGCAGCAGCAATACAAGCAAAACGGTACAATTTTAAAGGAGCATCAAGAACAGATAAACCTGGTGAGATACACACTCCAATCTCTGAACATGGCAGGCCAGATTAAAAAGGCTGCTGGGGAACAAAAGCAAACAAGCCTTCATTTAACAGTCAAAGCGCTGGAGGAACTCAGTGGGTCAGGCAGCATCAAAGGAGGGAAACGGACAGTCAACGTTTTGGGACACCTGAAATGTCGACGGTCCACTTCCCCCCACAGATGCTGCCCGACCCACTGAGTTCCTCCAGCGCTTTGTGTGTTACTCCACATTCTAGTATCTGTAGTCTCTCCAATTGGTTAGACCTCAGCTGGAGTATTGCGACCAGTTCTGGGCTTGGAGAAGACGTAGAAGATGTTTTCTTGAATGGTA
Organism: Pristis pectinata; assembly: GCF_009764475.1. Lineage (NCBI taxonomy): Eukaryota > Metazoa > Chordata > Chondrichthyes > Rhinopristiformes > Pristidae > Pristis > Pristis pectinata. Next base: position 10,951,613 of record NC_067439.1, on the reverse strand, counting down.
TCAGGTACAAAAGACTTCAGTTACACGGAAAGGTGGGAGAAGCTGAGAATACATAGAACAGTATAGGACAGCAAAAGGCCCTTCGGCCCACGTTGCCTGTGCAGAGCACAATACCGAACTACACTAAGTTTCCGCCTGCACATAATCCACATCCCTCCATTCCCTATATATTCACGTGTCTATCTAAAAGCCTCTTGAATGCCACTATTGTATTGGCTTCCACCACTACCCCTGGCAGCCATTCCAGGCACCTACCACTCTGTAAAAAACCTGTCCCACACATCTCCTTTAAACTTTCCCCATCTCACCTTAAATGCATCTAGTATTTGACTGTAGTAATAGAATGCCTGCAGTAGAAAGCATAAGATAGTGTTAAAATCTTGGATGATTTTGACTGTAAATATAAGGAGAAGCTGGCAGAAGGATCACTAATCACAGTTGTAAGATAATTCACAAAATTATCATAGGGTGGCAGAGAAAAGAAAAATCTATGATCTGTAATGTGCCTCCTGAAAGGGTAGTGAATGGTCACTTCTCAGCAGGTGTCAGTGGGTAGCACTTCACAGGAGCCAGAGAGCTGAGGGCAAATAGAGCTGTGCCCAGTTCCGGTCTCCTCATTATAGGAAGGGTGCAGAGGAGATTTACCAGGATGCAGCCTGGTTTAGAGAGTGTGCATTATGAGGAGAGACTAAGGGAGCTAGGGCTTTACTCTTTGGAGAGAAGGAGGATGAGGGGAGACATGATAGAGGTGTACAAAATATTAAGAGGAATAGATAGAGTGGACAGCCAGCGCCTCTTTCCCAGGACACCAATGCTCAATACAAGAGGGCATGGCTTTAAAGTAATGGGTGGGAAGTTCAGGGGAGATATCAGAGGAAGGTTTTTTACCGAGAGAGTGGTTGGGGTGTGGAATGTGCTGCCTGGGGCAGTGGTGGAGGCAGGTACACTGGTCAAATTCAAGAGATTACTAGATAAGCATATGGAGGAATTTAAAATAGAGGGATATGTGGGAGGAAGGGGTTTGATAGTCTTAGGCGAGGTTTAAAGGTCGGCACAACATGGTGGGCCGAAGGGCCTGTATTGTGCTGTACTGTTCTACGTTCTATGTAAATAACTGTTCTCATTTGGTTACCCTGACTTTAATCAGTTGATTCACAAGAGAGCAGGAATTAATTCCCTGGTGCGATTTACAAACAAGTCATCAGCAGGCTGTTGCTACCCACTGTTGACCCCTCACACTACACCACTCACCCAGCCCTCTGCACATTCTGTTCCACAGAACTGGATCCGCTGTCTGCCCAGTCTGTTGCATCTATGCAATGCAAACATTCACCACTCACTGACTCAGACAGGAAAGGGAATAACAAAGACCGGTGTTGTGTGAATAAAAATAATTTGTAGGCAGAACATTACCAGGGATTTCTGGCCCAAGTTATCACAGAGGACTCTAGATCACTGGATTAGGAAAACGGTATTTACCACTTCTTCCTCATGATCCACTCCCTCTTCCTCCTCCACTGCCTTGATAAAGAGAGATTTCTGAACATCCGCTAAACTGTGGGCCATGGAAGTTTCATACTCATCTCGCAGGGTGTCTATCTTCTTGGAGAACTGTGACCTCTTGATCTTTTTGCTGATATCTTCAATGATGTCCACAGCATTGATGGGCCGCTCGTCCAGTACCTTAGTCAGTAACTCACAGAGGTGATCATAGCTAAAGGGGAAGTAACAAAGAGGCTAAAGTCTTTTCATGTTATCTCCTACAGGATGCCTTTTTAACTTCAACCATTTAAACATTCATTATGTTTTCTTTCTTCCTCTGGAACATCTGCCCATTATATATTATTCCTTAGATGTTTCCACATCAACCACCAGCCTCCGGCTCAGCACTCCCCCCCCCCCCCTCCTCCCCCTCCCCCACCTGGCTCCATCTGCCCATCATCCTCCATCTCACCTAGTTCCACCTATCGCCCTGCCTTGCCCCTCCCTCTCACCTCTTTGTTCTGGTTATCTTCCCTCCACACTCTCTGTCCTGATGCAGGGTCTTAATCAGAAACATCAACCTTCCCTCTCCTTCCACAGATGCTGCCTGACCCAGAGTTCCTCCAGCAGTTTGTTTTTTAGTTTCTACAGTGGGTATTAAAGATCATGGTGGGGGGGGACAATAACAGTGCAGTTTTACACATCTTAACTTCTTCACGAACCTTAATCTGTAACATCAACGTGGACTGCAACAGTCCAAGGAACCATCTACTCAAGGGCACCTGGAGGTGGACTAGAAACGCTGGCTTTGCCAATGATAACCACCTCCTGCAGACTAATTCTGAAAAGCTAAATCTTGGGGCTTTCTGCCTTTTATTCAGAAGTGAAGATGAAAAGTCATACATTGCAAGATATCACATTTGAAAGGGGTGAAAGAAAGAAGCTCTTCCAAGATGTGAGCAGGCCGTGCCAATCATTGACTGTAGGGGAGGCTGAGTGGGTGAAGAGTCCCAGAGTTCTGAGATACCAGGAAGGAAAGAGTATTGGTAGGGAGTACATGTAGAATGACACGTGGATATAGGAAGAACAAAAGATCAAAATCTAGGGGAACAATTGATGGGTATAAACATTCACAGTTAAGGTGGCACATGAGAGAAACTTTGGAGGTTAAAGTGAGGTTTCTTGTATTATTTATCCTATCAAGGAACACAATAAATACTAGAACTTCCCCACATACTACAGCAGGATTCGAAATCATGGATTAAGTAAATACGTTAATGAATTCAGGAGAATGTCTTTACCTCAAGTGACAAGAATGTGGAGTTCATTACTATAAGGAAGTTGAGAGGAATTGCAATAGATGCACTTGAGGAGTTTAGACAAGAACATGAGGGCAGAAAGAAGGCAACTGTCATTCCTCAGTACACAAAAGGGATAAATTAAGCATTTTGTTAAGTGAGATTTTGTAAATCAAAATGGTGGGTGGAAAACATAGGAATTTCAGTACAGGGTTCAGTAAAACTCAGATTATCTGCTAACCAACCATTTCGAAATCCAAATGGATCAGCACCTGGATCAGTGCTGATTCCATGCTCCCTTCTAATCCCCGGTGCCTGGGTTCCTGTGCTCTCCCTTCCACGGACTGAGTCCCAGTTCCTGAGCTCCCTTCCACACACTGGGGCCCCAGCTCCCGCTCTCCCTTTAAACTCAACTGGCTCTGTTTTCCACACTCCCTTTAAGCTTAACAAGTTCACTGGAAAATTAATTATTCTACATCTAAACCAAGTGTGCTGGAATATTATTAAATAGAACCATAGAACAATACAGCACAATATAGGCCCTTCGGCCCACCATGTTGTGCCGACCTTCAAACCACACCTATGACTATCTAACCCCTTCCTCCCACATATCCCTCTAACTTAAATTCCTCCATATGCTTATCTAACAATCTCTTGAACTTGTCCAATGTATCAGCCTCCACCACCACCCCAGGCAGCGCATTCCATGCACCAACCACTCTCTGGGTGAAAAACCTCCCTCTGACATCAACCTTGAACTTCCCACCCAATACCTTAAAGCCATGTCCTCTTGTTTTGAACATTGGCGCCCTGGGAAAGAGGCGCTGGCTGTCCACTCTATCTATTCCTCTCAATATCTTGTATACCGCTATCATGTCTCCCCTCATCCTCCTTCTCTCCAATGAGAACAGCCCTAGCTCTAAACTCTCCACATAATCCATACTCTCCAATCCAGGCAGCATCCTGGTAAATCTCCTCTGCACCCTTTCCAACACCTCCACATCCTTCCTATAATGAGGCGACCAGAACTGGACACAGTACTCCAAGTGTGGCCTAACCAGAGTTTTGTAAAGCTGCAATAGTTCAGAAAATCTGTTGGTCTGTCACCACCAAAGTCCCGAGCATGCTGGATTAAAGGAGTTTTAATCTATTTCTCTGTGCAAAACAGGGCATGCTATTTGTTATAGTAAAAAATAGCTTTGTAGATAAAAGACACATATCCCAAATGGCATGATAGCGAAAATCTGTAAATCAAACAGTTGTAAATCCAGAAATTACTATATGCAGACAGAGTTAGATAAGAGGACAAAAGGAGGCTCCTGAACCCTGGAGGGTCATTTCTTTGATGAAGTATTGGTATTGGTTTTTTATTGTCACTTGTACCGAGGTACAGTGAGTAACTTGTCTTACAAACCGATCATACAGGTCAATTCATTACACAGTGCAGTTACATTGAGTTAGTACAGAGTACATTGAATGTAGTACAGGTAAAAACGATAACAGTACAGAGTAAAGTGTCACAGCTACAGAGAAAGTGCAGTGCAATAAGGTGCAAGGTCACAACAAGGTAGATCGTGAGGTCATAGTCCATCTCATTGAAGGGAACCAGTCAACAGTCTTATCACAGTGGGGTAGACGCTGTCCTTAAGTCTGGTGATATGTGCCCTCAGGCTCCTGTATCTTCTACCCAATGGAAGAGGAGAGAAGACAGAAGTCCTCCTTTTACTCTACATAACCTGAAGTTATTGCTAGTAAAAAGCTACTGACAGAAAGCAAGGGATCTACTCAAACTGTGGGATGAACTTCATAAAATTGCAGCTAAGTTGCAGACAAGACGGAGAAAGCTGTGGAAAACTAATATTGACTTTTTAGTAATAGTGGTAATTTTCAAAAAAAAAATCAATGGGCATATTCATTTCTGGGGGGAAAGCACATAAACATTTTTTGTTACCTTGTGGCTGCTGTTGGGAACCAACTGTTCTTCCTCAGCTATCAGTCTACAGCAGTGAGTGGGGAGTGAGCATTCAGCCAGTCAGCCCTGAGTGGGCTACTTCACTCCCTCTCACAGGCCCCAACATGACTTGATCTGGCCCCAGCAGCAGATCCCTTTGGTCCACTCACTGCTCCCTCAAGTGGGATGACTCCCCAGAACCTCTGCAGATCCACCATGCCCACCATTTTTCCCATTCACTGATGGCAGCTGGCCCCGACACAGTTGTCTCTCTCTCCACGATCTCCCTCTGCACTGCTGCTGCTGTCTCAATGCAATCTCTCTCTCTAACAATCAGTGTGTTTCTGTGAGAGCAAGAAAGAGCAGGACATGAATGGGACATCACTTGGCACTCCCGCCTCAATACTATCATTAGGGAATCTGCAATTTCCACCAAATTGCAAATTAAGTAGGGCCTTGGTTCTGACTGTAAAGGAAATGGGGCCTCTCAGGAGCAGCAAGGTGGATAGGAGCTTCACAAGGTCAATAGACAATTGACCAAAAATATACCACCTGTGACAGATGAGAAGTACTGTTTGTGAAAGAATCTCTGTGCCAGAGGCCAGAAACATTGCAGATCAACATTCAATGGAAGGACTGAAGTTGGGAGCATCCCTGGCGATCTGAAGACTATGGCTGAAAAGGCAGTGGAGATTCAGCAAAGGAGTAATGAAAGTCAGAGGCAACCTAAGGCATAAAAACCAACTCAGTCTTTAGGATAATGAATGATTGTATCATCAGGACAGAACAGGTAAAATGGAAGAGTTGGAGGAATTATAAAAGGACTTTCAGAGAATGATAATGGAACAAAAGGAGGCCATTCCTTTTGTACCAGCCTGCTGCAAGAGCAATGGTTAGTTCCACATCCCCGCCAATTTTGTTTCCTTCAAAGCCACGTTTGACTCTTTCACTGCCACCCTGTTAAGCAACGCGTTTAGGGTACTAAGCACTTGCTGTACGTTTCTCCTCATGTCACCTTCAGTCCTTCCACTTATTATCTTAAACCAATACCACCCAGTTCTAACTCCCCACCAATGGGAGCAGTTTCCCTCTATCTACTTTTGTGACAAGGAACCCTCTTTTATTGAGCAAAGTCGTGCAAAGTGGCTTTAAATATGGAGTAAAAAATTATGATCAGGATGCTGATTGGCAGACATCTTACGGATCAAAAGATATACCAGAAAAAAGCACAGTATTGCAATGGAAACTTTTTCACATGGCTTGAATAGGGAGTAAACATGGCCATTTTAAAACACATTGGATCTGAAAACAAGAGCATTAGTTACACTGGGATAAATGGCAAAAGAAATTGTAAAATTATAGCATTCGGTTGAGTTATGAATCAGAATTCACCACCTGGGAAGATTTTGCTGGCCCAGTCACACCTCATCTGTGGCTGATGATGTTGAGCAGTGTTTGTTTTTGGAACAGTCGAGGCTTCGATGCAGGTGCTCCTGTTCCCTCCCATGTCTAAAAGACGGGCTGGTTGGTAGGTTAATTGGCTGCTGTAAATTACCCCTAGCACAGGTGGTGGGAGGAGAATCAAGAGGGTGTTAATGGGCGTGGGAGAAAAGTAGGCTAAAGGGAAATATGTGATATTTGTTAATGACTTAGATGGGGGGTGGAAGGGTGGGTTAGCAAGTTTGCAGATGACGCAAAGATTGGTGGTGTAGTGGATAGTGTGGAGGGCTGTCAAAGCTCACAGAGGGATATTGATAGGATGCAGAGCTGGGCTGACAAGTGGCAGATGGAGCTCAATCCAGAGAAGTGTGAGGTGGTACACTTTGGAAGGACAAACCCCAAGGCGGAGTACAAGGTTAATGGCAGGATTCTGGGCAGTGTGGTGGAGCAGAGGGATCTGGGGGTTCATATCCACAGATCACTGAAAGTTGCCTCACAGGTGGATAGAGTAGTTAAGAAAGCTTAAGGGATGTTAGCTTTCATAAATCGTGGAATCGAGTTTAAGAGCCGCGAAGTAATGATGCAGCTTTACAAAATTCTGGTTAGACCACACTTAGAGTACCACACTTAGAGTACTGTGTCCAGTTCTGGTCGCCTCATTATAGGAAGAATGTGGAGGCATTGGAAAGGGTGCAGAGGAGATTTACCAGGATGCTGCCTGGATTAGAGAGTATGAATTATGAGAAGAGACTAAAGGAGCTAGGGCTGTTCTCATTGGAGAGAAGGAGGATGAGGGGAGACATGATAGAGGTGTACAAAATATTAAGAGGAATAAATAGAGTGGACAGCCAGCGCCTCTTTCCCAGGGCACCAATGCTCAATACAAGAGGACATGGCTTTAAGGTAATGGGTGGGAAGTTCAAGGGAGATGTCAGAGGGAGGTTTTTCACCCAGAGAGTGGTTGGTGCGTGGAATGCGCTGCCTGGGGTGGTGGTAGAGGCTGATACGTTGGTCAAGTTTAAGAGATTGTTAGATAAGCATATGGAGGAATTTAAAACAGAGGGATATGTGGGAGGAAGGGGTTAGATAGTCTTAGGTGTGGTTTGAAGGTCGGCACAACATGGTGGTCTGAAGGCCTGTATTGTACTGTATTGTTCTATGGTTCTAAATGAAGGATGGGATGCTCTGAGAACTAGGATAGACTTGTTGGACTGAATGGCCTCTTTCTATTGCATAAGGAAATAACACACTTGGCTAGGTGGTCCAAAATCCAAAGAAGCAACAGCTCACAGCAAAAGGCCAAATTAAGACTGTGGCAGGGAAGTGGTGCAACTGACACCAAGGACATGCAGTAATAAACTGCTGGAGGTCCAACTGATATAGAAGAACAGCCGACATTTGAATTGCTCCTTTAACGTGGCAAAACATCCACAGGAGGATTCAAATAAGACTCAATATTGAGCCACAGAAGATGTTTGCTTAGGTAGCTTACAGCCTGGTCAAAGAGCTTTGTGTTAGGGAGTGTTATTTTTGGACTGATGACGCCAATGCCAACTGCAAGGATGGAGATCATTGAGTGGTCAGTCACCCAACTCTCTGGCTGCAAATGCCGATGTGAAAGGCATTTAATTCTTCTATCAGATGTGGCATAGCTATATACTGCTGCAAATTCTGGGAGGTCTCTCTTTCAAGTAAACCACGTAATGTACATGAATGGGCAGCACAATGACACCAGGTAGTGCTGCTGCCTCTCAGTTCTAGCTTGACCTTCGGTGTTGTCCGTGTGTTGAATTTGCTCGTTCTCCACACGACTGCGTGGACTTCCCCTGGGTGCTCTGGTTTCCTCCCACATCCCAAAGACATTTAGCCGCTGCAAATTGCAACTAGTGTGTGTAGGTGATGGGTAGAATCTGGGGGGGGGGGGGGGGGGGGGGTGGAATTGACAGGATTGTGGGGAGAATAAAATTGGATTAGTGTAGGTTCATTGTAAGTGAGTGGTTGATGGTCACACAGAGTTGGTGAACTGAAAGGCCTGTTTCCATGCTGTATGACGCTTGATTCTTTCATTATCTCTAAGCTCCACCATGGGGACAGGGCAGGGTGAGGGTACGGGAGTTTATTAATGGCAAGAAAAGTGTATGGTTTTGAGGGAAATGGTTGTGGGGAAGGGAGGCATGGAGGTAGTGTGAGAGGTAGTAAGGTTAAAGGAAGGAGTGATAGTGGGGTAGGTGGATAAATGGGATAGAGAAGTAACATCTGTTAATCCAATAATGTTTACAAACTTTATGTTTAAATACTCACAGGTTGAGATTAGATATGGTGCTTTTCTGTAGCAAATAAGCCTTTGCATTTCGGATCATAGTTTCACTTGCAAAATCCAGGTTCAGCTCAGGCTCCATCTGCACCAGCTCCTCCTCGCTGTTCACGGCGCTCGGAGCTTCACTCTGCGGTGCCGACTCTCTTTGCTTTGGGTTCACCTCTTTCTCTGGGGCCTCTGTCATTTTCGTCTCCTCTCTCTCTTGCCTGCACTTTCTTTTTGCCTCTTTTCTCTCTGGCACGCTCTGCCTCTCTATTTGTCGTTCCCTTCCTTCAGTTCAGTTCATTTTCCCCATCACCATCCTGTTTCTGTATAATTCTGCTTCACTTTCCCCACTTTAATGTGTGCCCCTTATTTTTTTTTAAATTCTCACTTTATCTTTTTATTCCAGTGTAACACACAGATTCTTTCCTCCTATCACCCTTCCACACTCTGTCTCTCCCAATAATCCTCCAATTCAGGTTCTATCACCAACACCCCTACAACCCTGTCACCTCAAAGACTGTTCACCTGTTACCCTCTCTCCCTTCTGTCACCAACATGCTCTCCCTTAAATAATTTATCTTCTAAACTGCTTTTCTCTCTCCTTTCACCCTATAACACACTCCCTCACTCCTCTCCCACTCCCAAGGCCCAGGCGGCCCGGGCCTCCCCGTCTCCAGGGCGACGGTTGCCAGGCGAAACCAAACAACGCCAACTGCGTCTCGCTTCGCGGCCGGAGGGAGCGTCCCAATACGTACGTCTTGCGTCATCGCGGCGTGCTGGGACCGACTGCTCGGCGTCAAGGTGAGCGTGCCCAGAAGGTACGTCATACGTCACCGCGGCCGGCAGCGAAGGACTCATCGCCGTCAAGGTGAGCGTTGTCGTAACGTACGGCCCGCGTCATCGCGGCTGACGGCGTCAAGGTGAGCGTTCCGCAACGTACGTCACCGCGGCTTACGTGGGAGGTGGCGGAGCCGGAACAGGAACTACTGGAGTGGGATAGAGGCGGGTGGCGTGGAACAGGCGGGGGCGGGAGGTCCATGGGGAGAGGGACATGGCAGGAGCTGGGGAGATATCATGGGGTAGGAGATAATGGAGAGTCATAGAGCAGCACAACATGGATACAGGCCTTTCGGTCCAACCAGTCCATGTAGACCACATTATCCACCCAGCTAGTCCCAATTTCCTGCATTGGGCCCCCATCCCTCCAAGCGCCACCCCTCCATGTACCTATCCAAGTGCCTCTTAGATGATACTGTTGTCCCTGCCTCAACCACTACCTCTGGCAGCTCGTTCCACATACCCACCACCCTCTGCATGAAAAAGTTACCCCTCAGGTCCCTTTTAAATCTTAGCCCTCACACCCTAAACCCATGCCCCCTAGTTTTAGGCATTCCTACCCTGGGGAAAAGACTTACCGTCCACCTTATCTACGCCTCTCATAATTTTAAACATTTCTATAAGGTCACCCCTCATTCTCCTACGTTCCAAGGAATAAAGACCTAGCCTGTCCAACCTCTCCCTATAATTCAGGCCCTCTAATCCTGGCAACATCCTCAATCTTTTCTGCACTCTTTCCAATTTAAATGGAAGGTATACATTCTAAAAGGAAGGTACATTTGGTACATTTTAAAAAGGTATACCTCAAAATTATGATTAGGGAGAAATGGACAGTGAAGGTTTAGAGGGATATGAGCCAAATGGGACTAACTCAGGTGGGCAGAGATATTCCCTTCATCCTTTCCATCTCTCCCCAACCCACAAGGCTGCGTCCTCGGCCCTCTACTCCCTATACACTCACGACTGCGTGGCCAGATTCTGCTCTAACTCCATCTACAAGTTTGCAGATGATACCACCGTTGTAGGCAGTATCTCAAACAGCGATGAGTTGGAGTACAGGAAGGAGATAGAGAGCTTAGTGGAATGGTGGCATGACAACAACCTTTCCCTCAATGTCAACAAAAGAGCTGGTCATTGACTTCAGGAAAGGGGGCAGTGTACATGCACCTGTCTACATCAATGGTGCTGAGGTCGAGAGGGTTGAGAACTTCAAGTTCCTGGGAGTGAACATCACCAACAGCCTGTCCTGTCAAATCACGTAGATGCCACAGCCAAGAAAGCTCACCAGCGCCTCTGCTTCCTCAGGAGGCTGAAGAAATTTGGTTTGTCCCTTGACTCTCACCAACTTTTACCGATGCACCATAGAAAGCATCCTATCTGGATGTATCACAGCTTGGTATGGCAACTGCTCTGCCCAGGACCGCAAGAAGCTACAGAGTTGTGGACACAGCCCAGCACAGCACGCATGGGACATTCTCTCTTATCTCCTCTTCCATCGGGTAGAAGATACAGGAGCCTGAGGGCACGTACCACCAGGCTCAAGGACAGCTTCTACCCCACTGTGATAAGACTATTGAACGGTTCCCTTATACAATGAGATGGACTATGACCTCACAATCTTGTTGTGACCTTGCACCTTATTGCACTGCATTTTCTCTGTAGCTGTGACACTTTACTCTGTACTGTTATCGTTTTTACCTGTACTACATCAATGTACTCTGTACTAACTCAATGTAACTGCACTGTGTAATGAATTGACCTGTACGATCAGTTTGTAAGACAAGCTTTTCACTGTACATCGGTACAAGTGACAATAATAAACCAATACCAACCCTCTCTGCAACTTAAAACTATTTCCCCAGTTCTGATGAAGGATCTTCCACCTGAAGCATCATTTCTCTTTTCAGCTGCTCGACCTGGTGAGAATTTCCAACATTTTCTATTTTAATTTTCAGCACAATAGTCCCAGTTTTTGCTGCAAAACTATCGAGTTGCTCTTCGGTTCACACAATCCAAGGCCTCAGCAACCACTTTTAGTCTTACGGCCTCAGTAACAGTGTCTAAAGTCCAAGTTGGTATATAGCTAAATATATAATACACACCAGGTCTTGAGATTCCCTCTATCAGTCTTTCAACTAATTATTCCATGAAAGTCCCAAGAAGTCTGAACTTGCACTGAAAATGTTTTAAATAAAGTTCAGTAAGAAACTTAAATAAAGTTCTGACTGCAGGCAACTGAGCAAAGTCCTATGACATAAAAACAGAAAATGCTGGAAACACTCTACAGTTCAGGCAGCATCTGTGGAGAGGGAAGCAGTTAACATTTCAGGTTGGAGACCTCTTGTCAATTTCCAACATTTCCTGATTTTATTTCAGACTTCCAGCATGTGCAGTTTTTGATTTTCAAGATCCAGGGAATACAGAGGTTCACAGATCAGGAACCTTGGCTGAGTCACTAAACCTTGCCCAGGGCCTTAAGCCAATCATGGATTCCTTAACTAAAAGAACACAAGGAGGAGAATTTTGAGGCTTACCTATTTACTCATTCTGGGCCATTATGGGACATGCATAAATCAGCTGAAAACACAAAATTCAAAACACTCTCAAACTATAGCATGTTTAAACTTAGAAAAAGTTAAGAGTGGTACTGTTGGTCCTTCCCTTAAATTTGAGGAAGTTTGGAGTCCATTTATTCAATATTTCCATATGATATAAGCTGACCTTTTTCAGATCCCTTTCAATAACCCTTGAATGCAGAGGAGCAGAGTTGATGACATAGAAATGTTTTTTTTAATTGAAGAAATATCAGTCCAGTGTTTTTTTTTGAAGTTTTTGGGTTTTTTTTCCAAAACACTCCACGTGCGCTGAAACGGCACACAAAACCAGATATACAGAGGCAGAGGTGAGAATATGGTGGATTAGTGCAGGTTTTTGGGGGGGGGGGGGGGTGTGGGGGGGGGGGTTGGGAAGTGGGGTAGAAGGATGAAGAGAACAGTAAAGGGGTTGTAACGTCAGCAAGGGGAGGGAGAACCAAGAGTGGGGCTGGAGGGGGAACTGACGATAAGGTGGGAGCGAGGAAGAACAAGTACAACCAGACTGGATCACGACCTGGAATGTAATACCTCGTCCTGACATTGACCCACACAGACCCAGAGGCTGCACTAGGTATCAACTTCCTTCTCAATCCATTTAAATACAGACAATGATTTCTACGTACACATTGCCAACTCTCCAAACGTTTATTCATTTCCCATTCTTACAGCCTCACATGTAAAACTCTCCAGCAGTCTGCCCACTGCAGATAACACACAGTCACTTTACACAAGGTCAAACAGCCATACTTCTCCAACACTTTAAAATAAAAACAAAACATTTTTAGTAGAATTTCAAAGGAAATATCAATAGGTGTTACCAAAGGACACGGCACAGAATTAAATTAGTTTACTACATTGGTATGATTGCTTGAGAAATATGTTCAAGTCTCCGAACACACAGTAGATGTGCTAAACTCTGGAAGGAATTCTTAAGCTGCTGGTATGCACGCTCATTCCAAATTCAACCCCGATTCTGAGGTGGGCCCAACTTTCCAAGATGCATAAATACATCCAGAATAGGCAGTCTCGCTTCTCTCCAGGTCTGCGGTGCTTCACATGAAGTGCCAGAAAATGGGATCAGTCGGACATTTCCGGTGCTCGGAATCTGGACAGATCAGGAGCTTGGGTTCACCAGCTAGTGGAGTCAAGCCTCTTTCCAGGCACAAGTCCTTAATCTGAACTGACGATACTGAGGGCTAGCACAGCTGCTGGGAACTCCGGCTACTGGTCGAAGAGGAGCAAGGTGCCCCAGCCATTGCTTCCCCCCTCAACCACAACTATCAAAACAGAGACCCGTTATTTAATTATAGCCCATCTGGACCTAACTACAACTTAAAAAAAATTAAATTAGACCCCTGGCACTAATCTAGGAACAGGAAACTGCAGAGACCAACCAGAGTTTCCACCTTCCTTTAAAATATGAGACTTTTATTTGTCCTTATTAGCCAGTATTTTGCTGCTATCAATCAGCGAGCAAGACATAGACAGGTAACCCCACATGAATCTCAGTCAATAGTTGTTAACTGCTTTTCCTCACAGCAGATTTGCGTTTGGTGACAGGCTGTGATTCTCCGTCTCCTGCTGCCTGGCTCTTCTCAGTGCCCTCGCCATTCCTCTCCTCGGGAACCACTCCCTCTGCGCCTTGCTCCAGTGCCTCTTCCGGGGGGTTGGCCGATTGCTCGCTGCCAGATGCTGGGTCCTCCACCGCCGGTGGGTCCTCGCGGACCAGGATCACCTGCTCCGTGGCGTCTGCCGCTACCAGGTGACCCACTTCGTGCAGCAGCGGCTGTTGAGCGGCTGGTTCACCAGCTGTTGAATCCTGCTCCGAAAGCAAAGTTGAAGAGCGGCGTCAGTTCAAAGGGCAGCCCCTTCCCCGAGTCCCTAACCACCAGACGCAGCTTCCAGTCGCTGAGCAAAGGTCAGCAGCAACGCTCAGTGCAGGTCAGGCACAGTCCCTGTTGGTACAGGACAGCCTAACATTCTACCACCTCCCTCACCACCAGCAGAGGGTTGTCAGCTCCACCCACACAATGGCCCAACACCCCTTTCCCCAGTGACTGCACAAAAGCAGCACCACTGATAGGTACATCTGGCCAACAGTGCAGGAGGCAGCTGGTCATAGAGCCATACAGCGTGGAAACAGGCCCTTTGGCCCAATGCCAACCAAATGCCCATCCAAGCCAGTCCTATTTGCCCATGTTTGGCCCATATCCTTCTCAACCTTTCCTATCCATGTACATGTCCAACTGTCTCTTACAAGTTATTTTACCTGCCTCAACCACTTCCTCTGGCAGCTCACTCCATATATGTACTACCCTGTGTAAAAAAAAAGTTACACCTCAAGTTCCTATTAAATCTTTCCTCTCTCACTTTAAACCTATGCCCTCTAGTTCTTGATTCCTCGAACTGGGGGAAAAAGAATGCATGCATTCACCCTAACTATGCCCCTCATGATTTTATACACCTCTAAGTTCCCTAAGCTCTAAGGAAAACAGCCCTAGCCTGTCCAACTTCTTCCTATAACTCAGTCCCTCAAGTCCTGGCAGCATCCTTGTAAATCTCTTCTGCACTCTTTCCAGTTTAATGACATCTTTCCTGCAGCAGATGGTGCAATGTAATCTCAGCTGTCCCTCTGACAACCTGCACTCTGCAACTCCAGCACCCAAGTTGTAGCTTGGGCGGCACGGTGGCGCGGGGGTGGAGCCGTTGCCTCACAGCTCGAGAGACCCCGGTTCGATCCTGACCTCGGGTGCTGTTTGTGTGGAGTTTGAACACTCTCCCTGTCACCGCAAGGATTTCCCAACAGGAAGTTGGGAAATCTTCCAGCTTCCCAACCGGGTGCTCTGGTTACCTCCCACATCCCAAAGATGTGCGGGGTCGGTGGGTTAATTTGCTGCTGTAAATTGCCCCTCGTGTGTAGGTGAGTGCTAGAGTATGGGGGAATTGATGGGAATTTGGGGAGAATAAAATGGGATTGGTGTAAATGGATGGTTGATGGTCAGCACAGACTAGGTGGGCTGAAGGGCCTGTTTCTGTCTTGGTGAAGCAGCCAGCATAATCAAAGACCCCACCCACCCGGGTCATTCTCTCTTCTTCCCTCTCCCATCCGGTAGAAGATACAGGAGCCTGAGGGCACATACCACCAGACTTAAGGACAGCTTGTACCCCACTGTGATAAGACTATTAAACGGTTCCCTTATACAATGAGATGGACTATGACCTCACAATCTACCTTCTTGTGACCTTGCACCTTATTGCACTGCACTTTCTCTGTAGCTGTGACACTTTACTCTGTACTGTTATTGTTTTTACTTGTACTATGTCAATGCACTCAGTACTAATTCAATGTAACTGCACTGTGTAATGAATTGACCTGTATGATCGGTATGCAAGACGAGTTTTTCACTGTGCCTCGGTACAAGTTACAACAATAAACCAATATCAATAGATCGTGTAGCTATAGGCTTGTAATTAAATTCTCTTACCTTAAGTACAATCTGTCCTTCACGTGCAGTCTCCATGACGACCACTCCCTGGGATGGTTCATCCAACGCCATTGGTCTCTCCTCCTCCTCCTTCACATTGATGATGATTGTCGGCTGTGAGGTGTCTCTGACACCTTCAGGCTCAGGGACACTACTGCCGACTTCCATTGGCTCGTCCTTTGGCGGCGCCATCGAGGATGCAGCCAGCAGACTTGGCGGAGGACGCACAGCCTGATCGAGGGGGCTTGGGGCCGCCTCTCCCAGGGGGCTGGCAGCAGCCTGGCTGGGAGGGGCTTGGACAGTCTCTACAGGTGGGCTGGCAGCAGGTTTACTGGAGGCATCGGGGGGAGCCTGAGCAGGGGCACTTGACACACTCTGGACAGGGGCATTTGACGTGGACAGGCTGGGGGCGGGGGCGTTTGACGGAGCCTGCGCAGCGGGGGTCAGAGGAGTCTGGGCAGGGGGCTTCAGGCTTGGGGAGGCGGAGACAGTTTGTCCAGGGGGCTTCAAGACTCCGAGGCTTGGTGGGGTGAGGACAGCATGGAGGGGGTGTAACTGGGCTGCCAACTGCTGCTGTTTGAACTTCTGCTCCTCCTCCAGTTTCCTCTTCAGGGCTTTCTCTTGAGCTAGGCGCATGGTGATCATATCCTTCTGTGCATGAGCGACGGTCAGGTGCTGCATCTCCTCCTGCAACACAATGGGGAACGGTCCAAGTCATTAATGACACACCCGGATCTGAGGCAGCCTTGGAGTGACTGAGTTATCTCCTCCTGGCGTCAGTCCCCAAATTAGCAGATTTATAGAACATGTAACCAGCAGAGACAGTTTTAGATCAATAACCCAGTGAGTCATCAGGGGGACTGCAATGTTTTTTGTTGCTTATTCTAACAAGCGTATGAACAATGCAGGTCAGATATCTGAATCTCTGAAGTAACAACAAAAAAAATGCTGGCAACACTCTGCAGGTCAGACAACATCTGGAGAGAGAGAAAAACAGATTTAGTCTTCTGTTTTTATTTCAGGTTTCCAGCATCTGCAGTTTTAAAAAAAAGAATTCATCTGAACATCTGAGTCTATCCACTAGAATAAAACAGGGGGTTAATGTAATATTAGTGTAAATGGGTGATTGATGGTCAGTGCAGACTGTTTCCATCTCTGACTCCTAGCACCCAACTCAAAACAAATACAAAATTACTAGTCTAAACAACACTAATTATTACAGTTTCTCACACGTGCCAACTATTACACCCTGCGGTGCTGGCTTGAGTTGTGTCTTGGTGTTGGTTTAATGCTTAGAAGGTTGTGGATTCTTCCCACTGCACAGAGTTGAGCACAGATTCTTGATTGACAATTTCAGTGCAGTCTCGAGGAGCGCAGAACTGCAAGAGGTGCTGCCTTAAAGCACGAGCCTCAACTCTCTCTGGCTGGCCAAAGGGAATTCAGAGCCAGTGATTTCCCAAACTAGTTTCAGCTAGACGCACTGGATAGGAATCTCTCAAACTGCTAACCCCCCCCCCCCCCCAGGATTGGCCATTGTTTTTTTCCCAAGTCTTTTGTGCTACTTTCTGTTCTATTTTTCCCACCCACCCCCCCCCCCCCCCCCACCTCTCCTGGAAGTCTAATTGGTGTGGTGTGGAGAGTATAGATATTGTATACCATGGGTCATCTTCGAAAGTAATTTTGTTGTTGCAAATCATTTAAGTGATGTCATGAGAAACCTGACCAAAGGTTCTCTCTAACTGCAAGTTCTTTCTCAATACCGAAGCAGGAAGTACAAAAGCTCCTCACAGGTCCAGAATGTGAACCAAAGTCCCTCACAGATAGGGCTTGAAACTCTTAGCCATTCTGAGCATGAAACCCTTCATACATTGAGTGGAACACTATCTTGCATGGAACAGAATCATTAGGTTGAAAATCACAAGAATTAAAAAGACAGTAGCTAAAAGAGCTGGATAGTCAGTAATTCAGCAGATCTAGTGAAAAACAGATAATAGTGCTCAAATGGATCACAGAACCAGCCGGTTGGGCAAACAGAACTTTGGTCTCCCAATAGTGCTAAAGCTCTGTGCTACGAAGATGTATCCATAATCATTCCTCAAAACCACCAAATTAGTATTTATTTGTCATAAAACATTGGCTGAATACAGGCATTAATATCAGAAAAATCAGGCATCATATTACATTCTTATGGCGTAAGAGGCAGCCACTCGTTCCATCAAGTCTATGCCAACTCTGAGCAATTTCATCTATCTCATTCCCCAACTTGGGGCAATTCACAGTGACCAATTAACCTACCAACCACTGTGTAATTAGGATGTGGGAGGAAACCGGAGGACCTGGGGGAAGCTCTTACAGTCACAGGGAAAACACACAAACTCCACACAGGCAGGTCAGGATCAAACCTGGGTAGCTGGAGCTGTGAGGCAGCAGCCCGAACTATTGCGCCTCTGTGCTGCCCAAATTATGTGGAACTGCATAACTGAATAAAATAGGGTTTAGTGTGACCATTAAACACAGAACTGTGCAGTTATTATGGGGCATGTAGATTTAGGAATCTGGTTTTGTGTAATGAAGTTCAGACCCAGCAAATAAAAATTCAATCTGCAGTCATATTCAGGGACACTTCCTGAGCCACTCACCTCATTTGTGGGTTTAGTTTCCATTGGTTCCACTTCTGACTTGGAGTTTGCCTCCAGCACAATCATTATGGATTTTGGAATGTGGTTTTGCTGCAATTAAAGTAAGATTAATGAACGATGATCCAGCAGCAGAATGTATAATCAGCAAATGTTGTTACCACTGTTGGCTTATGCCCAATGGTTGAACAATTCAAAGATCTGCGATACCTTTCAACCTGTGTTTTTATCTAATCTTTCCATCGTTCAGCAAGTTCTGAACACAATCTGGAAATGAACTGCTGGTCGTACTACTCACTGTTGCACATCCTGTTATCACTGAAAACTGTTGCACAGGCTAACAAATGCTGTTTCAATGGCAAATCTGTCGACTGAAAAGATTAGATGAACAGGTACAAGGAAACACATTGAAATTCCTCTCCAATTCAAACTTTATTCTTCGTCAATGCTACATCAAAATTCTGGAACTCCTTACCTATCAGGCAATGTTAAGTATCTTCATCAGGTCAACTGATTTAAGAACACAGAACAGGAGCATTTAGTCCCTCAAACCTGTTCCAGCATTGAACATGATCAAAGCTCATCTGTGACCCAAATCAATATACGTCTTTTCACTCAAAATGCATCAATCTCAGGTTTTAAATTAACGGTCAATTTAGCAGCAATTGCTGTTTGTGAATGTGCTCCAAATTTCTGGCACTGTGTAGAAGTGTCTCTTAACATCAGTCTTGAAAAGCCTGCCTCCATTTTTAGACCGTGCCTCCGAACCCTAAACAACCCAACTTTTCTCCATCTACCCTCTCAGTTCCTCTCAATAATTTGAACTTTTCAAATTTCAGGGAACACCATCATACCTTCTGTGTCTCTTTGTAAACTGAACCTTCAAGACCAGATATTATTCTTGGAGAGACGGAGGATGAGGGGGGACCTGATAGAAGTATGTAAGATGATGAGAGGCATTGATCGGGTAGATAGAGGCTTTTTCCTAGGGCTGAAATGGTGGCCACAAGAGGACATAAGTTTAAGGTGCTGGGGAGTAGGTATAGAGGAGATGTCAGGGGTAAGTTTTTTTTACTCAGAGTGGTGAGTGCGTGGACGGGGCTACCAGCAGCGGTGGTGGAGGCAGATACAATAAGGTCTTTTAAGAGACTTTTGGATAGGTACATGGAGCTGAGAAAAATAGAGGGCTATGGGTCTCTAAGATAGGGACATGTGGGTCAGCTGTGGGCCGAAGGGCCTGAATTGTGCTGTAGGTTTTCTATGTTTCTAGATATACAGTGTTCCTTCCAAGGTCTATTTTTCCTTCATCACCACCACAACAGCTCACAATAGTAAAGATGAGCCAAACCTGGCCTTATTATCCTCTTCCTTTTGCCTCATTGATTATTTTCTGTACGTGGCATTTTAAAGCTGCATCTGCTTCACTGTTGTCACTTTTCAGCAGTTAGAAAGTCTATTTAATCCTTTTTTATATCCACAGCGGATGACATCATACATACTTGCTTCCTTTTGCCATACTTTTAGCCATTTGTTCAGCATTTGTTTCTTTGTAGTTTATTTCTTGCTTCTACACTGCTCTATTGTGTCGTAGTACACACGAATATATGGTTTTCTGTCTTACTATACAAGTCATATACAAATCTCGTGAATAGTTTCCCTTCTGGGGTAAAACTCATTACATCCACTTGACTGTTGCAATCAAATTGTATGAGAGTTGAAGAGGAATTAAAGAAAGCAATAAAGTCAGAGAAATGGGAGTAGTGTTAACAGTAATTTGATAGGCCAAGTGTGTTACTTCAATTAACTTATCACAGTAAGCTATTGAAGGCGTTGGTAATGGCTCTCCCCACACCTCTCATCCTACACTCCAATGGCATTGCAGCGTGGTACTCTAATCCTGCTGGTGTTCTTCTGTATTGTGGAGGGTCGTGGCTGTCACGTGACAGCACTGCCCATCACCTGGTAGAAAGACACACCTCTGTCAATCAAGGTTTGGCTCCACCCCACCCATCAGTGCACACCTGACCATTGGCCCCTTTAAGCACCTTTGTACTTGGCCTCAGGCCATTGGCCTTTGTGATCGATTAGTTCCTGCTGGTGCCGGGCCATTGGCCTTTTTGAACTACCTGGGCTGGACCTCCCAGCTCTCCAGCACTATTAAGAGTGCCACATGTGCCTGGTTCGTTCTCTTTGATTGCTCCGAGGGATTCATCTCGCTTCATCCCAGGCCGTGGAAAGGTGCTGGAGAGATCGTTGGTAAGGTGTGCACTTCAACAGGGTTAGGAGTATTCTAAGTTAGTGTTCCCGGTAGCATAGAGCTGTGCCTGCACTGAGTCAAGGGGTGGCGGGTATCGTATTGCTTTTCCTTGATTGTCTGTACCCAGTTCATTGTGTGTGCGTGTGTGTATTTTACCCTTGTTGCGATTTTCCCACACTCACTATCACTGCTGCACATGTTGTTCCCGTTACCTTTTTCCCGCGTTTGTCTTTGTAAATAAATCATTTATCTCTAAGACTGTTCAGAGCCCTTGTCCTTCGAGACCTCGAATCTGTTTCACAACACCTTCATATACTGCCACTGAGCTAATCAGAGACAGCAGGGATTTTGTTTGATGCATTGTGGATTAAGGGGAAGCAACTTCTTTCAGCCCACAGTATCTACGTACCTGGTGCGGTGTGAAAGAACGCACGTGCGTCAGCAGTGGTTCTCGGAGTTCCGGGCACTTCTCAAAGACGTTGGCGAGTTGAGTGGGTGGAAGCTGCAACAGTACCTGGAAGGACTGAGGTTTTGTTCGTTGGCAGCACTTAATGAAGCCTTCCCACACCTTGGGATACTTCCAAACCTGTATTGGCACAGAGAAATTACAGCTCAACAACCACGTAACATCTCCAGTCAACAACAAAAGCTTGTGTTTATATGGCACAGTAAATATAACAAAATAATCCAAGGGCCTAGCTACAAACTAAAACTGACACAATCACAAGGAGGTACTGGGGCCGATGAATAAATGTTTGGTTAAAGAGAAGAACAAAGCAGAGGCTTCAGGAGGAAATTCAAGAGCTTAAGACTTGGCAGCTGAAGAAATAGCTGCCAACAGTGGATGATTAAATTTGGGGATGATCACGAAGCCAGAGTTTGAAAAACACCAACATCTTGGGAGATTAAAAAAGGTACAAGGCCTTGGAGGGAATGGGAAACAACCCAGTGACATACTCATTCCACTGCCAAAGAAAAGCCGACACCACCTACAACACGCCCCCTCCCCCATTACCTGTTTCATTATGAGCCGGGACAGGATGTTCATGACAAAACCCCCAAGTCGTGGATACATGGTGAGTGACTGAATGACTGTTCTCATCAGCAGCATCGGGAGTGGGCTCTGTTCCATCAGCTGTTGCATCACAACAGCAAGGACCTCTGACGTGTACACATTCCTCTCTGCGAAGCACAGGTTTGTAGCTGAAAAGAAAAATCATGAACAGTGATCAACTCCAAAGGGAAAACAACATGCATTTATACAAGGACCTTAGTTAGAAAAGCATCCCAAACCCTTCACAGAACAGAATTTGACTCCCAGTCACGAGTAATCATCTAGAGAGGGCAGCAAAAGAGCTAGGTTTTAGGGAGGTGAAGGGAATTCTGAAGAATTAAAGTCGCTAAAGCTACATCCAGCTTGCTTACCTACAGAATGTAATTCATTATGAGATAAAGTTTGAAATACTGCCATGAAATTAATTGGAAATGGGACTAATTAGATAGCTCTTTGAAAAGAATCCATGCAGGTATGATGGGTTAAATTGCCTACCTTCTCCACTGCATGATAAAATAATTCTATCCAGCCCCCTACCAAACACTTCCCAATCCCCGAAGCCAGGAAGCTGGCACATTTCTCCCGTCCACCCTCATTGTGGGCTGAAGGGCCTGTTCCTGCGCAGCAACATCCCATGTAAAACCCATAGTACTTCCCAGCATCAGCTTTATCAGGAGCACTCTCTTCACTTACCTTTGTCTGTATGAGAAGCAGCCAGGACAGGGACAGTATCTCAAATAACCTTACAGGCCACAGGGCCCGAACTAGCTCCTTAAAAGAACTTTGATATTACGGAGAGATCTGTGTCCACAAATGTTACGTGGTGACAGATCTGTGCACACCAGTGTGCTTTGTTGACACACCTGTGACCATTAGTATTGAATTTTTTTAATGCAGCAACAGATGGGTTCCCAACAGTGCCATCTCAATGTGATATGTTGAAGGATCTGTGCCCACCAGTGCTATACCCCTGTCACTGGGCAACAAGTACTGTGCTCCAACGTTATACAGCAAGAGATCCCTCCCCGCTGAACACAACCTCTGGCACAGGCTCAGTATTAGATGGGCTCCAAGTATCAGGACAGGCATTTGGCCTGGGTTCCAGGTCAGATATCAGGAGGGATCTCTGGCGATCATACTGTTAGCTGGATAGTCCACTCGGCAGCCTCCTGTGCTCAAAATCCCCACGCACTTCTAACTGTGGGATGATGTAACTGGTTATCCCCATTAGAGAGTCTGGCCTGGTGATCCCTGCTTCCACTCTCACAGTCTCTGTTGGCTACACAGCACAGTGGCTCAGCCAATAGAGCTGCTGCCTGATAACACCAGTGAACCAAGTTCCTCCAGTGCTGTCTGTGTGGAATTTGTAATGTCCTGTGAACAGTGGGTTTCCCCTGGGTGCTCCGGTTTACCCTCAGATCCCAAACAAGCAAAGGTTGGTAGGTCAATTAACTACCGTAAATTGTCCCAGTTGTGTAGATGAGTGGTAGAATCTATAGGGTTTGATGTGAACGTGGGGAGAATCAAATATGATTAGTATAGGATTAGTTTAAATGGATGCTTGATGGTCAGTGTGATGATCATTGGTTCTTGATGGTCATTGAGCTGAAGATGTATAATTCTGGTCGCCCCATTACAGGATGTGGAGGCTTTGGAGAGGGTGCAGAAGAGGTTCACCAGGATGCTGCCTGGATTAGAGGGTATGAGCTATAAGGAGAGGTTGGACAAACTTGAGGCATCGGAAGTTGAGGGGAGACCTGATACAAGTCTATGAGAGGCATAAATAGGGTAAGGCAGATCTTTATCCCAGGGTAGAAATGTCATATACCAGAGGATGTGCATTTAAGGTGAGGGGGGGAAGTTTAAAGGAGATGTACGGAGCGTTTTGTTTTACTACAGAGTGGTGGGTGCCTGGAACGGGCTGCCAGGGGGAGTAGAGGAAACAGATAAGGTAGTGGCATTTTAGAGGCTGTTAGACCCATGAATATGCAGGAAATGGAGGGATATGGATCATGTGCAGGCAGAAGAGATTTAGTTTCATTTGGCATCATGTTTAGCACAGATGTTGTGGGCTGAAGGGCCTGTTCCTGTGCTGTACTATGTTCAATAACACATTTCCTTTCTATATAACTCTACGAATGCTAGCATCCCACAGCAAAGCCAGACAGCACAGCTGATTTTCCTTTCAGATATAGGAACTCCAGCACCATGTGGGATTGCTGGTAACCCTCCTCTGAACATCCCTTGTGATTTCTCCCCTGGCTGCAAAAGTTCTTCCTCCTTCCTGGGCCAAATTCCAGACCTTCCCCATCACTTCCACACACTCAGTTTCTCCCCATAGAGTTCCCCCTTTACCTTGAGCCTCTCTTCCACCAATTCACAGGCTGTGAAAGGCAAGCATTCAACTCGAAATCAGCCTTCTCAGACCATGCCCATGTCTAACGTAGATGGCCTCAGTGCACCAGAGTCATCAGTAAGAGACTCTCGGGTTCCTTTGCTGGGGTTAAGCAATCAGTGGGGGGTGGGGAAGGTGGCCGAGGCAGGATGGAGATACGGTGGACGTTAGTTACCTTTGATTATTGACTTCATGTCGCATTTGGTAGAGTCGATGTTGTGCAGGGCAATGAGAAGGTCACCAGGGGTCAACGGTGAAATTGCTGCTGAGCCTCCCTCACCCACTGAAAGCAAAAAGAAACATCACAGTGCTCATCACAAGCCTTTAAAATACTGACGCAGGACTTAACCATTCATGTACACCCCAGCTTACGCTCAGTAACAGCACAGCACGTCCACTAGGTAAAATCCCATCGCAATACATTACCTCTCCCCTTACTCCCACCCAATGAAACACTGGCGAACTCCCATCGTAATTTTCACTCTAATATCAAGGAGAGATTTGGTTTGGTTTATTATTATGGTCACATGTGCTGAGATACAGTGAAAAGCTTTCGTTTTGCACGTCATCCAGACAGAGAATTCCATACACAAGTCCGAGGTAGTAAAAATAAAACAACGCAGAATATAGTGTTCCAGTTACAAAGAAAGTGCAGTGCAGGCAGACAAAAAGTGCAAGGGCTACAATGAGGTAGATTGGGAGATCAAGAGTTCATCTTTAGCTGATGGGAGGTCCATTCAAGAGTCTGAAAAGTGGGATAGAAGCTGTCCTTGAGTCTGGTGGTGTGTGCTCTCAGGCTTTTGCATCTTCTGCCCAACAGGAGAGGGGAGAAGAGAGAATGACCGGGGTGGGAGGGGTCATTGGTTATGTTGGCTGCTTTCCCAAGGCAGCGGGAAGTGTAGACAGAGCCAATGAAGTGTAGGCTGGTAAGAGGCAGTGTAAGATTCCAGGATGTTCCTACAGGAATATCCAATGGAGAGGGGAGAACATACTGCTTTCCCATCATTTGGATGCAAACCCCCTCCTATACAATTTCCACCACTGCACACAATTCCTCCTCCCTGCTAGCACCCTCCTCTCCCTGCAAATGTTGCCGTGACTCACTGTGTGTAGTTCCTAGCAGCCGGTTAAAGACCTCCTTTACCACGATGGGATTGAGTTTGATTAGTTTGGGCAGTGCCTGGATTACTTCTTTCTGTGGAAGAAAGTTGGTGCAAGGTTACTCATTATTCCAAAAGAAAAATACCGAGGAAGCACACTGAAGTACAAGTAAGGCACAAGAAAAAGTACACAGAAGAAGCTTTACACACTACACTTGCTGCTCCATCAGGGAATTTTGACTATTTCTCTGCTGTTGAGAGAAGTAAAGTAAGCTTCTAAAGAATATAGTGGTTGCACAATGTATTGCTGCATCATTTAGACCCAGACACTGGTTAGTCTCCTGAGCAAGCTGACATCTAGATAGCAACAACCCCTAGGGTAGAGTGACTAGTAACAACCTTAGATCCTCTTTTAAGGTGCCCCTTGCTCAAAATATATTCACAAAGGGAGGGTTCGGCACAGATAGATTCCATGGGTAAAGTACAGCAGAACAGTCAGTAAGGGAGCACCAAAATTGTAATGGGAACCTTCTTGCTCCTTCACATCCACCAGCATTGGAATCACTACCCTCCTCCTCCTTCCACCATTGCCCCTGCCCCCTCCGTTGTTACTCATTTCCCCATTAGGAGCAGATACTTTTGCCGTGACTTCAGTTTGAAAACATTACAGTACCTTCTCAAGGCCGTTAAGCACCGGGATCAGAAATCTGACGTCTGGGACCCTTTTGTGGTAGAGATCACGAACTCGCTTCACCAGCTCGGGTGACGGAGGCACTGAAATTACACCAGACTGTTACTGGACAACACTCAGGTCCATTCAAACACTATTTTATATTTTAGCCAATGGAGGAAAAGGACAAGCGTGTCATGATGGATAAATATTCCTTCCTCATCCGTGTCCCTCTTTGCTACATTTGTTACATTGGCTAAACAGATTCTGGACCAGTGGATGCAAAAGCTGAGCCTTCAAGGTCATCCCAAGCCAAGCTGTGAAAATGAATTCGATAGTTCTCAATATCTGACTCTAGCACAAAAAAATGACCAAGAAGTATCCAGAGACCAAAAGTGTCCTGCCCAACACCAAAAAGTGGCAGGGGTACTGAGGCCAACAAAACTCAAAGTACCTGATGACGTGAAACAACATACATCCTGCGATATATACCCTGCATTATCACGGAGCTTAGGTACAGCTCAGGAAATCTATACCGAGCTCTAAGCTCCAAAGTTCTAAGATATATTTATGTAATTCTCTTCATTGTCCAACTGGTTAACAGCCTTGGGACAGATGCTTATATCCCTGTAATTCATCCCTGTGCTCAAGCACAGGAGTGAATATTTCCCACATTAATTACACTTTGGATAAATACCGCAGTCCATAGACAAAGATGTAAAACTAGTACAGTTCCCGGTGGTTACCTTTGTCTGTTAAAATGTGTAGGCAGCGGGTCACAAGGGTTTCGGCGCCTTTTGGACAGTTCTCCACCAGCAGAAGCAGCTCAGGCGAATTCATTCCCATTCCTCGAATCTGAAACAACACCAACAACATCAAGGCTGAAATCTGATGGTCCAAGGTGCTCATCCCATCAACATCACCCCATCACTGAATGACCGTCTTGTCAAGTCTGCTGCACAAACCCAATTCTAAGAATGGTAGCACACCTGGACTAACCCTGGACCAATGACCCACAGACAAGTTCAAATCCCATCACGGCAGATGGAAAATTTCAACGAATATATGAAATTAGTGCTGCTATTAACAGGGAAACTAATAGTTTTTTTTTGTTAGAAAAGACATCTGTTGTACTAATGTTGTTTTGGAAAGGGAAAGTGCTGTCCTTATCTGGACTAACCAACACGCAATCCTGACCCACAGCTACGTGACTGACCGTTAACTGCTCTATGAATTGCTCTAGCAAGCAGACAAACCACTACATCAAAGCACAGTAAGAATAAAATCAACAACCAAGTCAAGCAGCAGCCCGACAAATGGCATTATATTAGCGATGAGATCGTTCACATTAGTGACATTGGCTCGGGGATAAATATTGGTCAGGAGACAGTGCAAAACAGCGCCACACTTCACTAAGAACATAAGAACTAGAAAAGGAATAGGCCAGTTAGCCCTTTTTGCCCATTCTGCGATTCACTAAGGTCATGGTTGATCTTTTGTACTAAATCCTCCTTACTCACAAGGTATAAGGGCACAGACTACCAGCAGGTATCAATTTGGGACCAGCAATGATACCGAGGCTTAAATGACAAGCAGCGGTCAATCCCTCCATGGATAATAATAACCTCTAGGCAAGTTTCAGCTTATCAAAACAAGCACTTGGGACCATGGCTTTGGCTGCACACTGCACCCATGCTCCTGACACCCCTGCCCCAGTGCTCCTGACCCCAGCCCTACCTACACACTGACTACTGATATTTCACCACTGAAGACATCAAGTGCAATCCCCATCACAGCAGATGGGTTCACCAGACCCCACAGGAGAGGGCTTTGGAGGAACGTGTTATATTATCAACGCTCCAACATCAAGCATATGCAGATAATGGGTTAGCAGATGGGCAGCACGGTGGTGCAGACAGTACTGCTGCCTCACAGCTCCTGCAATCCTGGTTCAGTCCTGACCTCGGGTGTCGCCTGTGTGGAGTCTGCACGCTCTATGACCAGGTGGGTTTCCGCCTCCCACATCCGAAAGTCATGTAGGTTGGTAGGTTAGTTCTCCCTATGTACGTCCTGCACCAACCCCATATCCCTTGATTCATTGCCATGAGATCCCTCACATTCACCCAAGGGCAGACCTGGCCCTGGTTTAAAGTCTCAACGAGGGACACCACCCACCCCTCCCGCAATCTGGCAGAAGCATCGGCATAATTATAGACCGATCTCAGCAATGGTTGAGGGAACTCGGCCTCTTCTCCTTGGAGCGACGGAGGATGAGAAGTGACCTGATAGAGGTGTATAAGATGATGAGAGGCATTGATCGTGTGGACAGTCAGAGGTTTTTTCCCAGGTCTGAAATGGTTGCCACAGGAGGACACAGGTTTAAGGTGCTGGGGAGTAGGTACAGAGGAGATGTCAGGGTAAGTTTTTTTTTACTCAGACAGTGGTGAGTGCATGGAATGGGCTGCTGGCAATGGTGGTGGAGGCGGATATGATAGGGACTTTTGGATAGGTACATGGAGCTTAGAAACAGAGGGCTATGGGTAAGCCTAGTAATTTTAAGGTCGATACATGTTCGGCACAACTTTGTGGGCCGAAGGGCCTGTATTGTGCTGTAGGTTTTCTACATTATTCTATGAGACAGGAGGCTAATTCAGGAGTGCTGCTTCCTGATCTTGGACTTACCGGTTGCTCAATGACACGCAGCACTGTGCGCTTAATGTCAGCGATAGCCTCTGTGTAGACAGCAGCAAGCTCGTGGATGAGTTTATGGTTCTGGGGAAGCAGAGCAA
Source organism: Pristis pectinata (assembly GCF_009764475.1). Taxonomy (NCBI): domain Eukaryota; kingdom Metazoa; phylum Chordata; class Chondrichthyes; order Rhinopristiformes; family Pristidae; genus Pristis; species Pristis pectinata. The sequence continues at coordinate 10,923,323 of NC_067439.1, read as the reverse complement.
GGTACAAATACAGGCACTGTTTCACCGTCTCCTCCGTCCAAGGAGCTGCCACCTCTGCCGTGGTCAAAAGAAATTAAAAAGAAATTCAGCAGATATCTTATGGTCTTACAAAAAGAGCACTGCAAGCAGACAACAGATACTCACCCATCAACCATCACTGCAGCATCCAGACAGCTGAGCCTCACCCTCTCTAGAGAGATCCCATCCAGATATATAACACCCATTTACTGATGTACATCCAGCCCCACAGATCAGCAAAACCATAACCAGACTACAAGCACACCACACAGATGCCTAAACACTAGACACCATGGTCAAGAAAGCGCACCAGCGCCTCTACTTCCTCAGTAAGCTAAAGAAATTTGGCTTGTCCCCTTTGACCCTCACCAATTTTTAATCAATGCACCAGGTGGGATGCTTCCGATGGATGCACCACGGCTTGGTACAGCAACTGCTCCGCCTGTGACCTCAATAAACTGCAGAGAGTTGTGAACACATCACAGAAATGAGCCTCCTCTCCATAGACCCCGTCGACCCTTCTCGCTGCCTCGATAAAGCAGCCAACATAATCAAAGACCCCTCCCACCACAGTCATTCTCTCTTCTCCCCCTCTCCCATCAGGCAAAAAATACAAAAGCCTGAAAACATGTACCACCAGGCTCAAGGACAGCTTATCCCGCTGTTATAAGACTATTGAATGGTCTCCTAGTACAATAAGATGGAGTCTTGACCTCAGTCTACCTCGTTATGGCCTTGCACCTTATTATTTACCTGCAATGCCATTTCTCTGTAACTGTTAACACTTTATTCTGCATTCTGTTATTGTTTCCCTTTGTACTACCCCCAATGTACAGTTGTAATGAAATGATCTGTATGGATGGCATTTAAGACAAGTTTTCACTGTACCTTGGTACATGTGACAATAATAAACCGATTTACAGAGGTTCTCACCCATCTACCTTAACTCGCCCTGGAGTTACATTTAAGATCTACTCACTAAGGGCAAATTGTCTTCTTTATTTCAACCCCTAAGAGCCCAGAATCACAGGGTGTTGGCAGAGATCTCACCTGTATCTTTGTCAGCCCCAAAGAGAATGGAGGGTGGGTTGGGATGAACCAACAGCTGCAAGTAATTCAGGGCAAACTTCTCAATGTAATCACGCAGTTGCTCCTTCTCATACATTCGTTTAATGAACATCAGTGCCTGTGAACGGACCTAGAGGCAAAACCAAACATCACTAAGAGCATGACACCCAAGTACTCTTTCTGGATGCCTACAGCACTTCAAAGGGAAAATGGATCACCACTATAGCACCAAATCTTACAGGTCAGGAAAGCATCAGCTTCCTCCATGTTTGTGGATTTACCCAATGTCAGCTGCCAGACCTCCCTGGGTTAGCTAATGGCAGAGTAAATCTGCAGTTCTACAGCACCTTTCACCACCTCAGGCTGGGCAGGCACGGGGGTGTAGTGGTTAGCGTAACGCTATTACAGTACCAGCGACCCGGGTTCAATTCCAGCCACTGTCTGTAGGTGGGTTTCCTCTGGGTGCTCCAGTTTCCTCCCCCATTCCAGGTTAGGAAGTTGTGGGCGTGCTATGTTGGCGGAAGCGTGGCGACACTTGCGGGCTGCCCCCAGAACACTCCACGCAAAATAAGATGCATTTCACTGTGTGTTTCCATGTACATGTGACTAATAAAGATATCTTGTCTCAGGGCTTTCATTGCCAATGAAGTACTTCTGAAGTGCGGCCACTTTGCAATGTAAGAATCACAACAGCCAATGTGCTCACATCTCCCACAAAAAGCAAATTGATGACGACTAAGTAATCTGTCTTAAGTTACATTGGTTGAGGAGCAAACACTGGAGAAACTCCTTCTAGATCCAGGTACCAGCCTGGATTGAGTTTAGGATTTAGAGCTATAGAGTCATACTACAGAGGAGGGCTTTCAGCCCATCGATTCTATACCCACCATCTTGTACCCATTTATACTAATCCCACATATTCCAATCAACTTCCACCCTCCTCGATATTCTACCACTCACCTACACAATAGGGGTAATTTACCATGGCCAATTAATCTACCGGCCTGCGTGCCTTTCAGACTTGGGAGGAAACTGGAGCACAATGGGGAAACCCATGGGGTCACAGGGACAATGTGCAAACTCCACTCAGACAGCACCCAAGATCAGGATCGAACCCAGGTCCACTGGAGCCACGCCACTCAGATTATCTGGAATGGGACTTAAACCCACAGCCTTCCAAGAGGAGGTAATAATGTTACCCTCTGAACCATGGCTGACAGCAAGAGTCGAGGAGCTTCCTACTGGAAAGTTGGCTCTTGGATTTCTAGAAAGGGAGTCCCAACTCCTGCCCAACCCCAGCATGAATCCAGCCTTCAGGAAAGAGATCTGGAAGAAAATTGGGAATGAAAAGCCAGGAGATAAGCCAGGAGATAACTGCTAAGGGTGTGAAGTGGGAAACAGATCCCCATCCCATTCCTCCTGTACTCTACCAGAAACCCCACACAAAGCTGGAGATAGCTGTTTCTTGTGACTTCACCTTGTCCTTTTCGTGAGAGCTCAGATCAAGCAGCACATGAAGGTACTGCAGCTGCTTCGAGGGGCGTTTGAAGACCAGATCCCTCAGCGTCGACATTCCCAGGTAGATCCGAGTCTATGGGAAAGGTAGTGAGGAGACCAACATCAGATTTGCATTGGAACAGGTTAAAAAACGTGGTTAATCGGCAGCAGAACAGTAACCTGCAACCTACCTCATCCTCGCAATATCTCCGGATCACTTCTAATGCATTGTCAGTTATAGATGGAGCCTCGAGAACCAACTTTGTAAACAGCCTAACGGAAGGAGACATACAATTAGAAAAATACCATAAGAAATTTCAGAAAACATTCCAACCCACAGAAAGAGGGTCTACAGGTGAATTACAAGAACCTAAAGACTGCAAGTATAAACACCAACAACCTGCATTTGAAGTAGTGCCTTCTCTGTAATACAGATGGTTACAGGATGTTATGTCATACTTGAATCTAGAGAAGATTCGCTGTTCAATTCTTGAACCTAACCTAGACTTTCAAACCCTGTGGGGACCCTTTTTGAATTATTTTCAAAATCTCTGATTTGGGGACTAAAATGCAGATATTGGCTGACACTGTTACGTTTTTAAAACTTTTCCCTTGTTGTTTTTTCCATCTAACAGCTTCAGGTTTTGGTAGGGGGAGTAGTTTTTTTTATATATATAATATTTCAATTTTTTCTTCCTTTATTAACTAACTACTATATGTGATTATTAGAGTATTGGAATCTAAGTACGATTTAATACAACATATGCAGTCGTATTTTTATTCCCTTTCTTGATGCATGTACTCTATTTTTTTCATGGATTCAATAAAAATATTGTAAAGAGAGAGAGAGAGAGAACATCCCAAGGCCCTGATGAGAGATCATAGACCCGAAAGGTTAACTCTGTTTCTCTCTTCATAGACACTGCCTGGCCTGCAACATTTTCTGTTTTATTTCAGACTTACAGCATCTTCAGTATTTTGCTTTTGGATCCAAAGTGCTTTACAGGAGCATTCGCAAACAAAACACCACACTGACCCACATCAGAGGTGGACTTAACCAAAAGAACGGTCAAAAAGTTACACAGGGGAACATTTTAGAGCAGGAAAGAAATGTATTTACGTAGGACTCTTCACAACCTTCCTAAGTACTTTGCATCAATTAAATACTTCTTCATACAAGAGACACAACTGCCAATTTGACCTGACAAATTGCGACAATGAGCAGGTAGTCTGTTTTAATGGTGTTGATTAAGGGACAGATAGTGGCTTTTTATTTAGGATAACTCCCCTCCCCTTCTTCCACATGTGCCATAGCCATCTCCCGGAAGAGAGGAATAGGCCTCAATTCCTCGAAAGACAGCACCTCCAACAACGCAGAGCTCGCTCATCATTCCACTGACACTGGCAATCTACATGTTCTTGTGCTTAAGTCTCCACAGAAGCCAGAGTGCTACCAATTGAACCACAATTGCCTTCTTGTCAAGAGCTTAGGGTTGAGGCAGCTGAAGAGACCAAGACAAGTGGTGTAGTGATGAAAATCAGATACCAGCGAGTGACCGCAACTGGAGAAGCACTGAGATCCAAGAGGGTTTAGTGGGGAGGCAGAGGACAAAAGACCTCAGGTGGGTTTGAATGCAAGGATGAGAGATTTTAATTTGAGACCGTGGCTGGGAGCCAGTGTGATTCAGTGTCACAAGGGTGCATAGCACTTAGTGAGAACAAGGATACAGGCAAGCAGTATTTTAGATGAGCTCTACTTTAGAGGATGCAAGCCAGAATCGTGCTAACAAATCTTCCCAATCAAAACTGCACTCTCACAGCTGAAGGAGAATGACAAAAACTCCAATCCTTTCCATCAGGATCATCTGTTCTGAGTGAAGCAACACTGCTACTCCGGTTTGTATCTGGGCAATGGCCCGACTCCTAACAGTATCCAATATAAACAACATCTGGGCCCATCTGTGGTTTCCATCGGTCACCTGACGAGATGCGAGCTTGTGGCTACCACTTAATGCGTGGCCAAAATTGTGCAATGCAGTCAGAGATCAAACTGCCATGCAACAGAAATATTTCTTGCACTCACTCTAAGAAAGGGAACTACTTGAAGAAATTCTTCCTGATATCTATTATATCCCAGTCCTATTTAATCTTCCGTCCATAATTTAAGTATTTAATTCACAGAAAAGGGCCCTTTTTGTTCAAATATTATATGGTAGTGTTTATGCTTCACTATCTTCCTGCCTTTCTATAATTGATATCCCTTTATTCTTCTCTCCTTTATGTATCTAGCATCAATTTATCCTATTGCTCCCTGCATGACTTTAAACCATTTTTATTGATCCACAACCATTTAATAATTTGCCATCAACCACACAAAGATTCCCTCAACGTTCTATATAGTTTTTCCTTTAGCTGGGCACAAGTCACAGTGCTCGTAGTGGTGATCACAATGTTTGAATAAGTTCAAAAAGGCAGAGCTCTACCCCAGTGAGAGATGGGAGGAAAAAACCAAACAAGCAATACAAGCAGTAAGTAACCAAGCAAATTCCACATCCTCACTCTTACTGACCCGTCCTTCTGGTCTGGTTTCTCTTGCAGGCCTGACAACAGGCTGGTCAGACACTCGTCATAATTCTCAAGTGTGCCATTGGGCCATTGGCTGAGGTACAGGTTATACTCTTGGTACAGCCACGCAAACGCAAGGTCGACGCGGTTTCGAATATCCTCAAGGATGAAATCCAGCATCTCGCCTTTCATTTTCCCATCAAACTGCGTCACAAGACGTGCCAAGATCTTCACACGGATCTGGATAAAAATTAATGGTTAACAAACCTCACTACTCATCCAGTCATTGGAAAGAAAAACATTGCAAAACCAAGTGAAGGCCTTTGATGAAAAATTGCTTCTGCCCATTATATAGAAGTCTCCACAGAGACTCAGAGGTAAACTCACTCACCGCCTGCTCCAGTGTGTGGTTAGGCGTGCATGCCTTGTAAACTGCTGCTCAGCTCCCTTAACAGGATTGGACTGTTGTTGCAAGGTGACTGCATGCTCCTCAGCACCAATAATAACAATGGGTAAGACTTCAAGCACGCTTAGCCAGGGTTAGACAGTAGTCTGACCCATAGTCATAAAAACCCAGTATTATGCACAGATTGCAAACATGAAAAGACCATTTAACACCAAGGACCTCAAACTATCATTGTGCTAACATGTCTGTTACAATACTAGACTCAATATTTTAATCCCATGAATTTGTCTCCATTTCACTGTCAAATAGGAGAACAAGTGTGCTGTACTGTTCGATGTTTCTTATAGATGTTCTTCCAAATATTTATTATACTCAATGCGTTTAATCTTCCATCCATAATTTATTTACATCACAGATAAAAGTCATTTAGTCCAACTGCTCTGCGGCACTGTTTATGTTTTACACAATCCTCCTCACATTCTACTTCATTTTGCTCTATAATTGACGTCCTTCCTCCTCCGTGTAAGTATCTATAGTTACTTTATCCTATACATTGATTACTATACTTTGAACCATTTTCATTATCCATACCATTTAATAACATATGGTTAAATATACAGTCAAAGCTTCTCTAAACTTTCCTCAGTTAGTTTGGCACACGTCATGGTACTCTGAGTGGTGACCACAATCCCAGAGTAAGCTCTTCCCCAAGCTTCGTACAGTCCCAGCGGACATCTATGTTTCTGGTGTATCTAACAATACACCCAGGCACTTGGAACATTAAATTGATTTACTTAATACTTTAAAATAAAGAGATGAATTAAACAGTCACAGTACACATTGCAGAGATTTCAAGTAGGGCATAGACTCTGACTTTATTCCCTGGAACGCAAGAGATTGAGGGTTGACCTGATAGAGGGATACAGATCATGAGGGGCATAGACAGGGTGAAAAGCACATAGTATTCTTCCCAGGGAGCAGGAACTAAAAACAAGAGGGCATAGGTTTAAGATCAGAGGCGAGAGATTTAAAAGGGACATCGGGGCAGTTTCTTCATGCAAGGGGTGGTGCGTATTTGAGATCAGCTGCCAGAAGTAATAGTTGAGGTGGGCACATAAGCAACATTTAAAAGCCATCTAGATAAGTACACGGATAGGAGACTTCAAGTAGTGAACAAAAAAAAATAAGGAAGACAAATGGTATTATTTGGCTTTATTTTGGGGTTGGGGATGGGAATCGAATGTTTAAGAATAATAAAGTGTTGCAGCAATTATATTGAGCTTTGGTGAGACAGCACATGCTGCACCATTCACAGTTTTGATCTTACCCAAGGAGTTGCCTTAGAGGGAGAAGGTGCAAATAAAGGTTCACTAGATTTATGGACAAGAGGGCTGTCCTAGGAGCAGAGATCAAGTAGAATGAGCCTACATTCTCTGGATTTTTTGAGAGGTGATCACATTGAAATAGTCAACTTCACAGAGTAGAGACCACTTCACCTGGCTGAAGAGTCTAAAACTGGGGATTTATGGTCTCAAAAAAAGCCACTCACTTGGGAGCAGAAAACTCTTTGCCAAAGACTGTGAATTTTTGGAATTCTCTAACCAGGTGGGTCTGAGTGCCCAAGCCTTTGAATAAATTCAGAACAAAGATTGATTTTTGTAGGAATTAAGGAACATGAGGATATTACAGGAAAACACAGCTGGGGTGGAAGACGGGCCACGATTTTATTGACTGCTGCAGCAGGCTTGATTTCATACATGGGCCCAAAACAGAAACAGAGGCACCGTGGACACAGTCAGTTAAAAGTTACACGCACCGGACCGGCTCCGCCTCGTGCCACTGCTTTCTCCGAGTTGAGGATGCGCTGCAGAGCTCCAATCTTCAGCTTGTCTATCTTATCCGCAGGCAGCTGCTGCACCACATCACCCAGACGGAAAACCTTCTTCCGCCCACTCTGTCCCATCGGCCTGAAAGCGACACAGAAACCAATTGACTATTGGAAAGGGCCCAATCTGTCCTCACTTACAATAACAGAAATGGCTTTCAATTCAGATAAATGTAAAGTTTTGCATCCTGGGAGGTCAAACCAGGGTAGGACTTATACAGTGAATGATAGGGCCCTTGGGAATGTTATGGAACAGGAGGACCGAGGAGTGCAAGTGCACAGTTTGCTGATAGCAGTATCACAGGTAGAAAGGGTGGTGAAGGCGGCAATTGGCACATTGGCCTTCATCAGTCAGGTCATTGTGTAGACTAGGACTTTATTCCCTGGAACGTACGAGATTGAGGGTTGACCTGACAGAGGGATAGAAGATCATGAGGGGCATAGACAGGTGAAAGCACAGTCTTTTTCCCAGGGAGAGCGTGCTAAAAACAAGAGTTCATAGGTTTAAGATCAGAGGAGAGAGATTTAGAAAGGACATCAGGGGCAGTTTCTTCATGCAAAGGGTGGTGTGTATTTGGAATGAGCTGCCAGAAATGTAAGTTGAGGTGGGGACATCAGCAACATTAAAAAGCCATCTAGATAAGTCCATGGATAGGAGAGGTTTAGAGGGCTATGGGCCAAATGCAGGCAGATGGGACCAGCTCACTGGGCAACACAGTTGGCATGGATGAGTTGTGCCGAAGGGCCTGTTTCCATGCTGTATGACTACAACAGAAACTCGTACTTCTGTAGCACATTTGTTGTAACAAACATCCCAAGATTCCACATAGATGTGCTACGCAGAATTTGACACTGAACCACATAAGGCGACAACAAAATGCTTGGTCAAAGAGTTTGGCTTCAAGGAGCATCTTCAAAGTGGAGATACAGGTGGAGGGATATGGGGGGAAATTTCAGAGCTAATGTTCTGTGGCTGAGGGCCTCAATAACACAACAATTCTATTCCTAAATGATCCAAAAGGTTGGAATTGGAACAGTGAGGAGTAGAAGAGATTAAAAGATAAGGAAGGCTATGGAATGATTTGAAAACTGATTTGCTATTTAACCAGGAGCTGATGTTGGTCAGCCAACAGTGTCAATGGAGGAAGGAGGAATCTGCCTTTGAGAGTCAGGACTGAGGCAGCAGAACGTTAGTGCTTGTAAAATGTCAGGTCACGTGCCTTGAGACGACTAAGTGTTTCAGTTCCTAGCTCCAGTTAGGACTTTGCCTGTCAGAATAACTTTACAATTGATTTCTAACAGGAAGGTCCCAGGTTATTGAGTGTGCTGATCTCTGCTAGGGTGGCAAGTTAGTTTGATACAGGATGAGTAGCAGCTCCACTAGTGAGTGCCTTCCTCGGTTCTGTAACCTCCTGCTGCCGTATAATCCTCGGGAGATCGCTGAATCACTTTTGTTAATCATGGTTTCAGGAAGCAGGCCCAAGCTCTCAAATTCCCTCCATAAACCCACCTGTTACGTCACTCACTAAAATCTACCTTGACTAAGCCACTAGTCACCAGTCCTTACAGTTTTACGTGGCTCAGTGTCAAATTGTGTCTGATTACAAACCTGAGAAGCACCTTGAAATGTTCCAAGGACAGCATACAAGTAGTCAGCCTTGCACAGAACACAACCCAACAGTGTAACCATTGCATAGGAACTTGGAGGAACACATAGAACATTACAGCACAGTACAGGGCCTTCGGCACACAATGTTGTGCCAACATTTTATCCTGCTCTAAGATCTATCTAACCCTTCCCTCCCACACAGCCCTCCATTTTTCTATCATTCATGTGGCTCTCTCTTAAATATCCCCAATGTTTCTGCCTCCACCACCTCTGCCAGCAGTGCTTCCCACACACCCACCATTTTTGCCCTGGGGAAAGTCTCTGACAGTCCACTCGACCTATGCCTCTCATCATCTCGTACACCTCTATCAAGTCACCTCTCATCCTCCTCCTCTCCAAAGAGAAAAGCCCGAGCTCGCTCAACCTATCCCCACAAGACATGCTCTCCAATCCAGGCAGCATCCCAGTAAATCTCCTCTGTACCCCCTCTAAAGCTTCCACATCCCTCCTATAATGAGGCGACCAGAACTGAACACAATACTCCAAGTGTGATCCAACCAGAGTTGTGATGTAGGATATGGGTAGACAGTACAGCCACGCAGCTAGTAAAGCCTCACATCTTCAGTGACCCAGCTTCAAACCTGACCTTGGCTGTGTGAAGTTTGCACATTTTCCTTCAGGTGCTCCAGGTTCCTTCCACATCCCAAAGACATTTGTGTTGGTAGGTTAACTGGCCACCCTCAGCATCTCAGTGAGTATAGTGGTGAATTCAAGGGAATGTGGGGCAAATAAAATGGGATTCGAGTAAATTGGTGCTTGATGGTTGGCATGGAATCTGTGGGCTGAAAGGCCTGTTTCTATAATGTGTGCCTCTATAAACAAGGAAGGTAAGACAGTAATCAAGGGACACTTTGATCTACATATTAGTACCAACTATGTAAAGGATAAATTCCTGGAATGTATATGAGCTGGATTCTTTGATCAGAATATTAAGGAATCTAGTATATCACAATGGTGGGGCTATTTCAGAGGCAGGATCCTGTGCAATAAACCCAAATGAACAGTGATTACCCAAATAGGTGCACCAACCAATTACCTTGGCTGATTTGAAGGCATAATGGGTTCTGGTCGTCTCTTTGCTTGCATCTCCTCTTCCTTGGTGGGTTGTGAGAAGGGACCAGGTGCCCCAACAACAGAGATAGCTTGGCCCTGCCCCCGTATTGTGGAGTAACGTCGCTTGATCACCAGCCCGTCAGTTTTACCGTCCTTCCCCTGTTTCAATTCTTCGTCTGTCTGAAGTTTCATCTGGTCAACACCTAAGGGAAAAGCATTTGGCCAGTGAGAACAACCACCTTCTGCAGCGCGAAGGCTGCCATTCACTCTCCAACAAGGACAGCAGCATGGTCAATGCCAGGCAGCTTGTGCCCCCTTTAGGGACATGAGCACAAAGCCCAGGCTGATAATTCACTGTAATACCGAGGCAGCGATGTGGAGTCAGGCATCAGTTTTCACATGTTAAACTGAGGTTCCTTCAGGTGATTGCAAAAGATCCCCATGGCATTATTTTACAGCAGGGATTATTCCCTCTACCAACATCAATAAAACTGATTACCTAGTCATAATCCATTATCACATTGCTAGTTGCAGAAGCCTGCTGTACACAAACATATTTCCTATGTTACCTGAGTACACATCAGAAGGTGTTATTGTGCCTTTGGAGCTTGTATTAAGGCAAGCTCTTTCTTTTAATACACCAAATGACCTTATTCAGTACCAGGAAGTCAAATAAAACACAACTTGGTCAATTAAAAGGTTCTGGACAATACAAGTCCTCGATAACAACTTGATTAGTATGGAATCTTTCCAAAGAGCATTCAGGGCACCAAACATAAAGTTACTTTTTCTCATTGGCCCACACACAGCAGTGCTGCCTGAGAGGTTGGGCCAATGCATGAGGAACATCTAAAAACAGTCACTGATATATAAGTCTGCACCAGTGACCATCACCATCTGTTGTAAAGAAAATGGGTTTGACGTGATCTCTCAAATGATACTGAATCAGTAGAGGCCCCAGGACATACAAGTGACTACAGATGCTGGAAACTGAAGCCAAAAAAAATAACTGCTGGAGGAACTCAACAGGGTTAAGCAGCATCTGTGGAGATAAAGGAATGGTTGACGTTTTGGGTCAGGACCCTGAATCAGGTCCCCGCTAAGTTCCTCCAGTAGTTTGTTGCAACCAAGACCCCAGGTTATTGGGATTGTGCACTTGTTGGATCCAAGAAATTCCCAGTTACTTGAGATAGTTTTCACCTCCTACACACGTAATACTGATTCCTGAGTCAGGACAGAGATGAGAAGAAATATCTTCACCCAGAGCATAGTGAATCTTTATAATTACTTCCCAAGAAACAATGGAGACTCTGTCACTGAGTACTCAAGACTGATATTTATATATAAAGGGAATCAAGGGACTTGAGATCAGTAGAGGAATATGGCACAGAGGTAAAAGGTCCCTATGATCTCAATGAATTGCACAAGCACAAGGGACTTAATGACATGCTTCTATTTCTTACATTCTTAATTAAATGCACCAATTATAGCTGGTAGTATCATTGCCAACCTCACCCAAATAAAATGGGAGTACGAAGCAATGTGTGAAACAAAACGCAGTGCAGGCCTTGTGGTAACAAAATCCATCCAAAGCTCCCAGCATTTCCTCATTACCTGGTCCGAGACCTGCTGATGTCATCTGTGTGGCCATGAGTCGGGCTAAATGTTTAATCTGTGCGTCTGTCCCTGCCGACTCCACTGGCGTATAGGTAGCCTGGAAAGAGGCTGGCATCACATCTGGTAAATAGACCATGCTGATCAGAACCTGAAACAGAGCAGTGAGAGCTCACTATGGGTCCCACACACTTCAAAGGCAACTAAACACTTGGTATTCTAGCTGAAAATCAAACACCTTGCCACAGAAATTGACAGAATCATAGAACAGTACAACACAATACTGGCCCTTTGGCCCACCATGTTGTGCCGACCTTTAAACCTCGCTTAAGACTACCTAACCCCTTCCTCCCACATATCCCTCTATTTTAAATTCCTCCGTATGCTTATCTAGCAATCTCTTGAATTTGACCAATGTACCTGCCTCCACCACCGCCCCAGGCAGTGGGGGACCACTCTCTGGGTAGAAAACCTTCCTCTGACATCTCCCTTGAACTTCCCACCCATTACTTTAAAGCCATGCCCTCGAGTATTGGTGCCCTGGGAAAGAGATGCTGGCTGTCCACTATCTATTCCTCTTAATATTTTGTATACCTCTATCATGTCTCCTCTCATCCTCCTCCTCTCCAGAATAAAGCCCTAGCTCTAGCCTTAGTCTCTCCTCATACTGCATACTCTCTAAACCAGGCAGCATCCTGGTAAAGCTGGTAAACAGACATACAGCATTTACCTTAAACATTCCACACTGCTATTGTCTCCAAATGAAGCCTTGAAATACAATTACTCACCCCATTTCCCTCAGGATCCTGGTATTAATTGCTCCCTACATTGTCCTTTTCCTATAACATTTCTTATTCTTCCTTATGGTCATGAAATCTAGCTCCTTTCCAGTAGATCTCATTAGTAAACAAAGCTGGACACGTTGAAGGCACTAGTGTCTTTACACAGGACAAATCTACAGTGGGTTAAATTGGACTTCCCCTACCGCCCCCCCCCCCCCAATCCACATTCATCCTTCAACAACAGTCCACTCAAATCACAGCCCCGCCCCGCCACATTTTTTTTTAAACACATTAGGTTCAGGCCAAAGAAAACAAGTCACATAATGTGGCTCACATTACATGGCTTCTTCAGCAAGGATTTTCCCGAAGAGAACCAAAAAGCTTTCCCTTTGGCAGTGTGTTAACCAATGCAATACTCCACCGGATACAATGGGAATCAGCACCCAGTACATGTGGACCTTTGGTCACACTGTCCTGTACTCACCAAATTCGCCACATTCTCTGGCGAGAGCAGAGGCATGAGAAACTGTGCCGTGACGTCAATGGCAGACTGTGTGTTCTGGGATGACGATGGTTTAGCAGTGGAAGCTGATGCCTGTTCAAGATCTTTGTCTTCATCATCTTCTCCTAAAGGTTCTGTTGGAAAGACAATCACCACTCAACTTACAATGCACACAAGGTCTCGTGAGGCTGGGGCAAACGAAGGGCAGATATGCATCAACCTTGACTTGGTGAATCCCTCCCTTGCTGCCACATTATGGGATCCAGCAATATTCTCAATTGGGGTGCCTATACTTCAGGTTGGCAGGCAAGACTGTGGAACATAATGGCTGCTTCTACAGCTGTGCTCAGTACATGCTTGTGCACCACAAGGTACAGTGATATCAAATAGGAAACTCTGGAAAAAAAATCAGATTAGGGCAGCATCTGTGGAAACCAAACTCATTTGACAGTCTGAAGCATTAACCGTTTCTAATTTTGGACTTGAGTTTTTCTTACACTGCCCCTTGAAGAAATCCTGAGTCTCTCTTTCCACTTAAGTCATATAGAGATACAGCACAGAAACAGGTCCTTCAGCCCACCGAGCCCATGCCAACCACCAAGTGCCCACTTACACTAGTCCTACCCCAACCCATTTTATTCTCCATATATTCCCAACAGCTCCCCTCCCCAATGAAATTCTACAATCCACCTATATAAGGGTAATTTACATTGCCCAATTAACTCACCAACCAACATTTTCCTGTTTTTATTTCTGATTTCCAACATGTGCAGTTTTTTTTTCCAATTACGCTGACATCAAACAGTGTCTGATTCTTCAGAAAACAGTACAGCACAAAACAGGCCCTTCGGCCCACAATGTCATGCCGACATAGCTAATCCTTCCTACCCACAGAATACCCACATCCCTCCATTTTCCTCTCACTCATGTGCCCATCCAAGCCCCTCTTAAAAGTTCCCAATGAATTTGTCTCCACCACCTGCTTGACATTACTTGAGCTACATTCTGCAAAGGCCCACAAGAACACTGAAGCACATCTTAACCAGTGTGTTGAGGCCCATTTTGGCATTTAAGGGCTCCACCTGACCTGAGCCTCTTCCATGGAGTTCTAGGCATCCATCTTCCTCTAGGCAAGTGCTGCTGTTAACTTCATGACATTATCGATTACCTTTAGCCTTACTGTGATGGCCTCAGCAAGTCCCCAACCCCCCCCCTGATTATTTCCCTGCCAAAATCATTAGGAAATAGGGTCTGCGCATTGTCTTCTAATAATGCAGTTGCTGACCTGGATACCAAGCAATGAGTTCTCCAAGGTTTTAAAATTCATATCTGACTGAATTATAGTTACCAACTTTCTATTCAGGTTAAGGACACAAAACAAGTTATAATCAACTTCAACCCAAGTTAACGAAAAACAAACTGACAGATATACTTGGATGCTCAATTCTTGCTGAAAACTCAAGGGAACAAGCTTCTTATGCAAAACATGTTACCTGTACCTAATTAACCCATAGTACTGCTCAGATCTTTGTAAAGCTCAGCCCTTTTAACCTCATACAGTGTGTGTCACATTCAAGGAATCACAGTAAAGGTACAAAACAGAATGTGCCCGTTCTATGCCATTACCAGTGGAAAAAGACCGAGACTATTCCATCTTTCAACATTAGGTCCATAGTCCTGCACATCACTACTCTTCAAGTACATATCAATATGATGAGGATTCTGCCTCCATCACCGTTTCAGGTTGTGACTTCCAGACCCCAACACATTTTTTTTCCTCATCAACCCTCTAATTTTTTTTCTACCAATTACTTTAAATCTATGCCTCTTGGTTTTTGACCTCTCTTGTTAAGATACATTTATTTAGGCCCCTCAATTTTATACTTAGGATTCAGTCAGTCTCTTCCATCCTAAAGAAACCAAGCCTAGTTTATCCAATCCTTTGTCATACTATGATTCATCCTGGCAACATTCCTGTGAAGCTCCCCTACATCCTCTCCAGTATACTGATAGCCTTGCTGTAAAATGGCAGCCAGAACTGCAAGCAGTGCTCAAGCCATGGTCTAAATAGTGTTGTATCCATTCTAACTTCACAACCTGCTTTTATATTCTACACCTTGGCTAACAAGGGAATGCATTCTTGAAAGACCCTTGGACATGCATTCCCTTTGTTCCTGCAATATATTGCCTTCTCTTGTTGTACCTCTTCAGATGCACTACATCATACTTAAATTTGTCACTTAGTTACACATGGAACACTGATCATTTGTTTCTGGTTACTGTCCAACTACTAACATCCATTTGAATAATTGGTGCAATTCATTAAAGAAAATGGTGTCAGGAAAGAGATCGTAATTGGCTTCTGCCTTAACAGCTGCATGATTAAAAGACAAGGAACACCTAGATCAAACAGCTGACTTCACAAAGGGGTTATAAATATTTCAGTTTAAGATCATCTCCCTGGGATTTTCTGAAATGCAGACCTAAAGCAGTAGAGGTAGTGCAGTGAGGAAGTCACAAGATTACAGGTAGCCAGCCTCTGTTCTGGTATCAACTGTACTTGCTGCATCTGCTTTGTTTAATGCATTAATGATGCAACTGTGTTGCTAACTGAATGCACTGCCATCTGGCAAGCGGTACCGGAGCATCCAGGCCAGAACTACTAGACTGTATAACAGTTTTTTCCCCCCAGGTTGTCAGGCTCCTGAATACCTGGAGGCAGTCTCAGATAAATGCCGCATCAAAAATCCTGGTTTGCACAACAGCGCATAAAAACTTTGGCTGCTGCTAAACATTTATACACTTAGTGCAATACACTGAGTTCTATATTTTCTTTGCACTAACCTTGTACTAATTTTGTATCCTGTATATACCATTTTTTGCACTATTTGTGCTTGCACAATTTTTCCGTCTGCATTTATTGTATGTCCTCTGTTCTACGTATGTCCTCTGTTGTGAAGAGTCTGGGGCAAACGACATTTCGTTCCTCCATGTGTTTTACAGCATATGGATGAATGACAATAAAGTACAACATGAACTTGATTCTCTGCACTTTACCTACAATGTTCAGCAACACAAAACCTAACAGTGGTTTGCCACCCCAACCCCTTCCACAGGCTGGAATCACGACTGCAGACACTCAGCTCGTTCATGAATTTGGACAGACAGCCCTCTTACCTATTTTGATTTTCTTCAGGCCCTGGTCAGTGTCTTCTCGGTGGCGTTTCCGCACATCTTTCAGGTTGGGCATGTTGCGAGCGATTTCCTGCTGCTGCGTGCCGAGGTCCAGGAGGAGCGTGGTAATCTGGGCGTGGAATTCAAAGGAGGACGGGTGTTTCAGCACGCTCAGCAAGTGCAGCTTCAAGTTCTTTCGCACGCTGCTGACCTGTGACTTTGCCAGAGTGGGCGGCAGATTGGCTGAAAACAGGTGTGAAAGATGTAATACCTGCACAGCTCGATGAGAGTAACCATTTCCCCCCTCACACCAGAAGCAAGCAGCTCATCACACAAGCCCCACACATCTATGCTTGTAAACCTGAGAGATTGGGAAGGACCAGGTCTGAATCATAAGAAGTTGGGATTCACCAAGAGGGGCTATTCAACGGTAAGCAAATTAAGGGCAAATTCCCCTAAACACAAATTCAGCTACTACAGCAAATCCAGAGAAAGTTACTCAACACCACGAGCTTGAAGAGAGTCAGAGGCCTCTGCCCATCTTGTCCATACCGACCAAATTGTCTATCTGAGCTAGCTCCATTTGCCTGCGTTTGGCCCATAATCCCTTTACACCTTTTCCATCCACGTACCTGTCCAAATGTCTTTTAAACACTGTAATTGTAACCGCCTCCACCACTTCTTCTGCCTACTCATTCCACATACCCTCCACCCTCTGCATGAAATTTTTCCCCTCTCACCTTAAACTTCCGTCCTCTAGTTTTAGACTCCCCTCCCTGGGAAAAAGACTGTGACCATTCACCCTATCTATGCGCCTCATGATTTTATATACCTCTAATAAGGTCACCCCTCAGCCTTTTGCACTCCAGGGAAAACAGTCCCAACCTATCCAGTCTCTCCTTATAACTCAAGTCCTCCTGTACCAGTGACATCCCTGTGAATCCCTTCTGCACCCTTTTCAATGTAATGACATCCTATAGCTAGGTGACCAGAACTGCACACAATACTCAAGTGCGGTCTCACCAACATCTTGTACTGTTGTAACATAATGTCCTGAGAAATACAAACTTTGGTACACATGTTAACTTCCAAAAGAAAAGCCATTAAAATCTGGACCAATCACGAAATCTGGATCCTTGCTAAGTTTCCCAAATACATAAAAGTTGAGCATTACAGTGGTAAATCTTGTTAACTCTCTACCCACAAGGGTGCTCAGTCACCGAGTATATTCAAGTTAGAGATCGACTTATTTTTGGACTTTAAGAAATCAGAAACAAGAGTGGCACTGAGGTTTTAAAAAGAAATGAGCTGTTATCTTATTGAATGGTAGAGCAGGAGCTAGGAGCTGATGGCCCATGTTTTTCTAATTTTTTAATATTATCACGTGATTCAGTAACCCTTAAAGTGAGCAGAGTTATGGACACTCAAGACTTGGAGCTCGACAAATGGCAGCAGTAGCCTCAAGTACTGACTTGGTGCAGTTTTCCCTGTGATCAGGATGCTCCAGTTTCCTCCTCCATCCCAAAGGCAACTGATCACAATGTAAGACAGTGGTAGGAGAGTCGGGGGGAGTTGATAGGCATGTGAGAGAGAAAAGCTTACAGGGAGTTAAGTGGGGGAACAAGACTGATGGGATGGCTCTGACAGCCAGCATAGAATCACTGGGCCTTCCATGTTGTGGGAATTACGAGAAAAATATCTAGGCTGACGTTCTGGAAAGTTACTGAGGTTCTGCTTTTTGGATTGATGCTGAACTAGGTCCTGACAGCCCTTCCAGGTGAACTTAAAAGTTTCCACGGCACAACTTTGAACAGGAGTGCTCTCCTCAATGTTCTGGTCAACCAAAATTGACTAGAATTGTTAACTTTGTTCTTCTCTTCAGACACTGACTGATCTGCTGAGTATTTCCAGTGTTTTCTATTTTTTATTTCAGATATCCAGCATCTGCAGATCTTTTTGATCAGTTTAACTGGCCATTTTCATTTTGTTGTCCATTGGAACTTTCTATACAGGCCCTCCCCGGGTTACAAACACCCGACTTATGGATAGGCTGTACACACGAGTGAGTACTTGGGTGACGGGCAGGATGGATTTGCTGGCTACCACGGGCCACAGGCATCTTCTGCTGGGTGAGAACACCCACCCACACCCCTTGGTCGAGTCAAGCAGAGCCGGGAGCGCTGAGCATACTCATTCGCTCACCAAGTCCGGCTGACGGCCACTCCTCCTGCGCCTCCTCACTCTCCCATCACAGCTGTTTCTGTTCATCTCCAATTTATGAACAGTTCGGGTTACGAACAGTTCTCGGGAACAGAACCCTGTCATAACCCAAGGACTGCCTGTATGTAAGCTGACTTCTGCAAGGGACAACACATCAGCAGTATTACACTGTGTGCGAAGTGCCTTAGTACATTAAAGGTTGCGAAAGGAACAGTCTTTCTTTCCACGTCCTCACCATGAAGGGTCTCGTATGCCTGGATCACTTCAGACATGTACATGGGTCGTTGCCTAGCGATGGTTGCCAAGGAGCCCAGGGCAGCTGTAAGGTTGATACTGGAGATGGCAGGGTGAACCATGAATTTCAGGAGCTGATCCAGTGCCATTTTACCCTCTTCCTGAAGTGCACCTGGAAAAAGATACAGATAACAAGGAATCCATCAGACTGCCATCCTTAGCAGACTGCTCAAGAGCTGGAAATACCGTCATTAAACACTACTTTTTCCACAAACATGCAACAGTAAAAATATGAATATGCAATGCTTAAGTCCAGCAATAAAAGCACTAGGACAATTAATAATCTGCTTTCAACGTCTGTTCACACTAGATACTTCAGTCTCCTGTTCTTCCTTCCCTGCCCTCCAGAGAATTAATTTGCCAATCAGTCCATCTGCGTCCTTGGACACAAACACCAGCTGCCGGGCACCCCGCAGATGAGTTGATAGCAGAAGGCACAGATTTAAGGTAATTGACAAAAGGAGGAAAGGCTGAAGGTATTCTTAGATGGGATCGTTCTGAAAGCCAAAACAAACTCAATGAGCTAAATGGCTTCAGTCTATGTTGCTTATGAAAATAACACAGTGAGCCATATCCTCGAAAGTTAGTGGAAGCAGACATGCGAGAAACTTTATAAAGGAAACTCGAAAAATACACAAAAATACTTAAGTATGGAGTAGGGGAGAGAGTTCAATTGGATGGCACTTTTAGTAACAATAAGTCTCTCCTCATACATCATAATAAGGCCAATTACATTGCAGGAAGAACTTCAAATAATTTCAGCCAAGTTGTGGACAAGGCAACAAAATTGCAGAATAGTAGTACTGAATTTTCATTAAGTGCAGTAATTTGCAAAAGTCACTAAACATTTTTGTTTCTGTGAGGGGACAAAAACAGCTCAAGTAACACAAGCATAATTTGTACTTCTTAAAAACATTTTATACCTGCTGATAACGTTGTCATCCTGTGGTTCCTTTGAGAAACAGCTACTGTCTGCTATCAGATATCACCTTTCAGTGGGGACCAGGGAATGAACAGGCATGCACTTGGTACTGAAGGTTCAGTGATGCATCACTCTCGCTAACAACTCCTGGGGGAAGCACTGGCCCCAACACTCGTCCCAGCCCACTGTCTGCTCCTCATCAGCAGGCTGACTCTCCAAAACCTCTGCAGGTAGCACACTACATCCACTCATTTTACTGCTCTCTGAAAGTCACTGACCAGACAGATGCCACATATGCCAACCCCTCTGTACACTGCCTCCATGTGTTGCCATCACCCCTCTGCCTCTTCTTTACAGAGTAGGAATACAGAACAGAGTCAGGGTGAGAGTGAGAGTTAATGTGAAGCAACACTTGAAAACAGGTCAAAAAAATTGTAGAGTAGGACTAATGTGGGATCTCCAATTCCTACAAAATTCACAACTTACATAGGGCCTCGTATTCCATGATCACACCACTGGCTACGTTAATGCCCCAGGTACTAATGACTTTTTAGCCAGTTATCCTCCATCCAATGTACTGTTCAACTGAAGGGCTGTGAGGCAACTAAAACATTCTAACCTGACCTCATGTTCAATCTAGCAAATTGGCACAAAGCACACAGGCTTGACGAGGAAACAGTTCAGATCATAATCCAATTTTTTTCCTTATTACTCTACAACAGGTAGCAAATTATTCTTCAGATACCCACTGGCTTTGATGCAAGAGTGATCTTTCACAATGCGATCCAGACTGATGTCATTCTCCTGCCGTCGGGGAACATCAGAATCAGGGGTGCGAGGTGACAGGGTGATGATCAAACTCTCAATGAATTTGATGGCATGAGTCCGGATTCCATCATTATCAGAGTCCAGCATCAAGACAATGTCATCCTTCATGGCACTAACCATATCCCAGCACGCCTCCTCCATCTCATTGATCATTTTCGACTTCACCATCCACTGATTAAAAGAAAAACTGTGTTAAAATATTCTTGGCAAAGAAACCACAAGGCACTTATAACATAGAGACACATGCATGAACAATGCTCTGAATACAAATTACATCTTTAACATGGTAAAACTTCCCAAGGTAGTGCAGGTACAAAGTCGAATGGAATTTAACGCTCTGCCACAGAGAGAAAAGAACAGGTGACCAAAAAAATTGGGCAAAGAGGTAGATTTTAAGGTGCATTTTAAAAGAGGAGTAGGATAGAGGGGCAGGGAAGTTTAGGGAGAAAATTAGAAAGCTCACTACTTCAAGACCTTAAATCATCGCCACCCGTGGCGTGGTGAAAAATCAGTGATGCACAAAATGGCCACAGCAACGTACAAGCAATTTAACAAAAATAAATTTACCACTACTAACTGTGCTTCTGTTAGTATGACTGGTGGAGGGCAGCATGCGTGATGCTACTGTGGAACACAGATGCTAGACTTTTTTGCAAGCTTTATAACTTGTTTTGATTAAGAAATAATGTAAAGGGAAAGATTAATAAACCAGTTCAGTTCCAAGCCAACTGTGCTAACTATTCTTTGCCACATGTTCATCTCTTGACCTGCAGTTTTTATGTGAATTATTTTTCCCTTCCAATCCAGGGAGCAAAATGCCAAGATATAACCATGAACAAATACAACTCCGGCATGAACCAGGATAGCAATTCCATTTGGATTATAAAACTTCCCTACCTCCAGTTCAAACTCATCTCAGGCTCACCACTTCCTTCGCTATCATCCTCCAGAACACTCAAAGAATATAGCATTCTTCCAGCTCTAAACTCAAATCCCACATCTGTACTCTCAACCTCTCAGGAATTCCTTCCCCAAACATTCCAACAATCCACCAAAAACCTACCTCCATGACCCAAGCTTTGGTCACCTGACCTAATACTTCTTTCTTTGGTGTGGTGCTGACTTTTACTCAATTACGCTCCACAGAGTAAATGAACAAGACAAGACCATTTGTCCCACCCGCCTGTGTTGGCTCTTTGCTCCTGCTTTTTCTCCTGGCAGAGTATTGCAAATTTTGCCTTTTCCAATTTTCAGACAATGGCAAAAGCACAAACCAAACAGGAAGAAAGAGCAATTAAAGCAAAGAAAATTAGAAAATAAGACATCTTGGATAGAATTCAAAGGTGAAGAGTTTTCCGTGACCTGAAGAAAGAGTAAATAGCCTGATACGTGTCTGAGCCAGGATTTTCCAGGATAAGAGATGGCTCTTCAGCCCATTGCACTTTTGCTGGCTCTTCAAAAGAGCTATCCAATTAGCCCCACTCCTGTTTATCCCCTACAGCTCCACAAAGTTTCACCCATTCAAGCTTTTATGCAAGGTTGAGTTATTGTTGAACCTGCTTCCAGCTTTTCCTGACCATAACTAAAGCACCCTCTAAATCTAGTATCACATAAATTTGTACCCGTCAGCTGACTCGCCCGCCCATCAACAACATTAATTTCTAATTATTTACACTCCCAAGTAGACAAATTACTTGGTTTTTTTTGCTATGCACAAGAGACTATATAAAGGCACAATTTTGCTTCTAGTTTAACAGAGGAGCAACTACAGCTACTGAACTTCCAGGTGCTGAGACATGATGATCTCACGTATTGCTTACCTGCAGTGCCACCTTGTAGAGCTGCGTCATGGTTAAAATGACTTTCTTCACCACATTGACGTTCTCATCCTTTAGCAGCATGTTGAGGTTGGCGATTAGTTTTGGCAGCAGCTCATTGTCCCGCTTACTGGGGGAAGGAAGGAGTGGAGATGGAGTCAGGAATGAAAAAACTTGTGACTTGAGTTTTAGAAGTAGAAAGAAGTTCTAAAATACCACAGGATGTACTAACCATGCCTCCTCCATGAATCCAATCACAAACTTGCGAACATCAACCGACTTATCTGACTGAAATGCAATGATTTCCTACAAGGAATAAAATGGATTTGTTAGTTACCCTCATTACAGCAGCAACCATGCCTCAAATGTACCAGATTTACCGTAGTGTTTCGGCTCCTTCTCAGATCACAAATGACGTTGCGTCAAATACAATGTATTTATTTCAAAACCTTGATTAGAAGATGCTGTGAGTGGTTTTTGAAATATTCACAAGGCTTAGGTGTGGACTGTGGCCTACCATTTATCTTTCAGTCAGGTTCTGGGTTCAAGCTCTGTTCCAGAGACTGAAACGTGAAATCTGCGCTGACACTCCAGTGTACTAGAAGTGTTACCTTTCAAAGAGACATTAAACCAAGGCACCGGCTACTGACTGGATGAAGATGAAAGATTTCATAGCACTATTGGAACAAGAGCAAGCTAGCTATGGATATAACTGTGATCCCATCCAACATCGTAGCTGTTCATGAGATATTACTGCACTAGGTAGTCAACTTCTTTTTTAATATATTCAAAGGAGGGATGTGGGCTTCAAAGGCTGAGTCAGCAGTTAATTGTTCATCCCTAATTGCCCTTGAGAAGGTGGTGGTGAGTTGCTTTCTTAAACCGCTGCAGTCCTTGAGGTGTGGGTGTACACTGCAGCCACTCACCAAGACTCTTCAGACAGGGAGTTTCAAGATTTTGACCCAGTGGTGGCGAAGGATGATTTTCAAGTCAGGATGGTGTGTGGCTCAGAGGGCAACTTCCATTGTGGTGGTGGTCCCCATGCTTTCGCTGCCCTCATCCTTCTAGCTGGTAGAGGTGGTGGGTTTGGAAGGTGCTGTCTAAGGACTCTTGGCGAGTTACTGCAGTGCATCCTGCAGATGGTACAAATAGGTACCTTCTGTGCATTACAGCACATCACCCCTCTTATATGGCAAGGGTGTAAAAAGGCACCTTGTTAATGTAAGTTCATTCAGTAAGGAAATTATTTACAGGCTCCACTGTATTGTGAATGATGGCAATGAACAACTTGGGCTAAATGGTCCGTTTCTGTACTGAATAATCCCAGTAATTTTATGTAATTCTCCAGCAGTCCATGAAGATCTTCATTACTCAGGTCTGAATTCAACACCAGGCCTAAATATTCATAATGGAAATGCAAACCCCATTCCTATTCCTCTCCTCAGTCATGAGAGAACACTACCTGCTCAAGCAGCAGCAATGGAAAATGTACTGCTTTCTGGGAACCGTGAGTTACTCACATCGAGAAAGTTGTCAAGGAGTGTGGGATCCTTGTTCACAATCAGCTCCTGAACCTGGAGAAGGGAGAAACAAAGATTGGAATAAAATGTACCGTTCTCTGAAATGTTGCCTGCAATTACTAGAGGACTAATTGCTCAATAAGGAAAATCAAAAAAGCTGCAGATGCTGGAAATCTAAAATAAAAACTGAAAATGCTAGAAATATTCAGCATGTCAGACCAAGAAGAGAAACAGAGTTAATGTTTCAGGTCGAAGACCCTTCATGTCTTCCAGCATTTCACAATTCCTACATTCTTTGTCTATGTTCTCACTCTCTAACTGCTTCCATTCACTCGTTGACCCGATAAACTTGTTTACAGTTTATCCCCATGATAATTCTGGTTTTACCCCATCAGCAACAACCACCTCCCCATTGCTTAACAAGCTTCTTTGGTTTCCTTTCCAGTTCTTCACCTTTAACTCAGTTCTTTAACTCTGTTTCTCTTCCCACAGATGTGGCCTGACCTGCTGAGTATTTCCAGCATTTTCTGGGGGATATCTACCTGCTGCTTCATGTAACTGAGCTGGTGAGTTTCTTAGACATCAATAATTGAGACAGTTCTATTACTTATAACATAAAAAGCATAGAGGTTCTGGTGAAGGTCTTTTTAAAAAAAAAAGGCACAAAGATAATTTCAGAATTGAGAGGCTACACCATCAGGAACTATTGAACATGCTGGGGCCCTTTCTATTAAAGAGACAAGGCCAAGGTGATCTAATAATGGATCTTTAACATTATGCAAGCTTTTGATTGACCCTAATCACTACAGTTTAGCAACACTATGACGACCTTGCACTAAAATGGACTTTGTTTTTGTTTGTTCTAATTGTGTTTTCTTGTAAAAATTGTGTATAATTTATGTTTAATTTATATTTTTCTTGTGAATGCTGCTTATCTGATGCTATGTGCCTGTGATGCTGCTGCAAGTAAGTTTTTCATTGCACCTGTGCACACATGGACTTGTGCACAGGACAATAAACCCGACTTTGACAGCACCAAAGTTTCTCTATCTGTCCTATGTGTGGAGGAGACCAAAATGATTGTTATAAATACAAGAGAGTTACCAACAATTAACAAAAACAAACTGAGGAAAAACTTAACCCAGAGGTTATAATGTAGAATTTATTTCTGTATGGAGTAATTGGAATAAACAACATTGTTACATTAAAGGGGAAGCTAGATAAACCTGATGGGAGAAGAATAAAAAGAAATGTTGACAGAGTCAGACAGAGTGCTGGGAAGAGTCTTCCAGATAAGGGCCAGCAGTCCATAATTAGTTCTGCACTAGGGCATGGCACTTCAATGACCTGTGTGTAGAAATTCACAAGTACTCTGTTCTATCCTTTGAGTACAAGACAGGTGACCTCACATCTGTTTAAATGAAATGCACTTGCAACAATTTTGTCTACTTGCTCAGTCTATTAATATTTCTTTGAAATGCTTCATCATCACTGTTTATATTGCAACCTACCACACATCCAAGTATTTTGATATCTATCTGATTAATTAAATCTTTTATAAATGGAGTGAAGAGTTTGGCTCCAAAACAAAGCAGCATAGAATCCCAAAAGGCACAGCCAGTCAATGAGTAGCTGACTGTTATCCCCCATCACTTACTACTCAACCAATCAGTACCAGATCAATAAACTAAATCCAGTTCCATGAGCTCCAATTTCCTTCAAAGTCAAATCATGCTCATTGGTCAACTGTGCTTGGTTAAGCAATGCCTGGGTTTTAAAATTCTCAGCCCTGCTTTCAAATCCCACCACGGACTCTCCCTTCTCCATCGCTTTAATCCTTAGGATTATTGCAGTTCTGAATCAGGATTCCAGATCATCTCAATTTAAAATTCCCTCTTTAATCTCAGCTCATATTTCTTCAAGACACTAAAACCTATTTCAATGACCAATATTTTGGACAACTATCCTAACCTCACTTTGTGTGTGGCAATGTTAAATTACCCTGATTGCATTTTTGACAATTGGAGTGCAACATTTTACTACATTTAAAGGTACCATGTATCTAAAGGTGCAATAACTGTGTACTGTATGCCATGTGACAGAAAAACACTACTCACCTAGACAGAACCAGTCACTTTGCATTTAATCTGACAAAGATACACTTGCAATCAACATTGTACGTGTAAATAAAGTGGCCTTAAAGACACAGGCCAAATTAAAGCCTAACAGACCACCCAAGTTAAATAATGCATAGTGTCACAACTGCTTTAGAAAGCAGTATATTATTGAACTGCCAAGCAGTGCCAAGGGTTAAAATAAAAATCTGCTTTGCAGTCTCTCCGTGTTTACTGACCTGTTTGAGAACAGTGATTTTGTTGTCAGTGACAATGAGTGCAGCCTGATTCAACAGATCCACAACCTGCAAAAAAAAAGTCTTGATTATTCCCCAGTTTTACCAACAAATAACAGAAACATTGCTTGCAGTCTATTATAACTGTAATAAGTAGTGTCAGACTGAGGCCAGGTTACAAACACTTGGCCAATGTTCCCTTTGACCAGGAATATAGAACAGTACAGTATAGCCCTTTGGCCCACGATGTTGTGCTGAACTAATTAAACTAGTAACTAAATATCTAACTAAACTAATCCCTTCTGCCTACACATTGTCCATATCCCTCCGTTCTCCGCACGTTCATGTGCCTAAGAGCCTCTTAAATGCCTCTATTGTATGCCTCCATCACCACCCTGGCAACAGATTCCAGGCACCTACCACTCTCTGTGTACAAAACTTGCCCTGCACACCTCCTTTGAACTTACCCCCTCTCACCTTAAATGTATGCCCTCATATTAGGCATTTCGACACTGGGAGAAAGATACTGGCTATCTACTCTATCTATACCCCTTATAATCTTATAAACTTCTATCAGGTATCCCCCTCAGCCTCTGCCTCTGCCGAGAAAACAACCCAAGTTTGTCTAACCACTTCTTATAGCACATGCCCTTTAATCCAAGCAGCATCCTGGTGAACCTCCTGCATCCACTCCAAAGCCTCCACATCCTTCCTATAATGGGGTGACCAGAATTGAACGCAATACTCCAGATGTGGCCTAACTAGAGTTTTATAAAGCTGAAACATAACTTCCCGACTCTTGAACACAATGCTTTGAATAATAAAGGCAAGCATGCCATATGGCCTTCTTTACCATCCTATCAACCTGTGCAGCCATTTCAGGGATCTGTGGACTTGGACCCCAAGATCCTTCCGGACATCAACACTGTTAAGGGTCTTGCCATTAACAGTGTACTGTCCATCGACATTTGCTCTCCCAGAGTGCAAACCTCAAATTTGGGCAGATTAAATCCCATCTGCCATTTCTCTGCCTATATCTGCAACTGATCTATATCCTACTGTATCCTCTGCCAGTCTTCTACACTATCACAACACCACCAACCTTCATATCATCTGTGAACTTACTAACCCACCCATCCACATTTTCATCCGAGTCATTTATATATATCACAAACAGCAGAAAAGATGAAGGATGATCTATTAAGATGTCTAAAATGGTTCTGTTTTCTCCACTCTTTAATCAGGGTCTTCTTCTGAATTAATTGCCTTTGCTGGCTGTGCTGTTTGCTAGTTCAGTCATGGGACCTCTCTCATCTCAAACTCGTTGGCTGATAAAATCGACACTAGACCAATACAACTAGACACTTGATCAATAGACACTCTGTATTTAGCTTCAAACTACTGTAGAACTACAATTTTTTTGTAGATGTATAAATAAGTGCAGAAAATGAAGGGATATGGACTATGTGCAGGCAGAAGGGATTAGTTTAATTAGGCATTATTACCTTAATTTGCTCAGCACAACATTGTGGGCTGAAGGGCCTGTTCCTGTGCTGCAGTGTTCTATGACTGCACCATCCCACTGAGAACTTGGGGAAGGGGGATAAGGAGACGGATCTGGGATTGGTGTAAGGGGCGAAATCTTACAGAACTTGAGAGTGAAATCCTACCACTTACTTCCAGGCCACATAACACCTTCGCCACCCTTCTCTACCCATTTCTCTCACTCACCACACCACTAACCCCATCCCCCTTCATCCTCGTCCCGCTACCCACTTTCCCACCGGATGAATCCATTTCACCCCAACTTTCTTCCTTCCACCCTCAACCCTACCTCCCTTCCCAGGGTCTCCTACTCAATCGACCCCTCTCCTTCTATCACACCATCCCCTGGATCTAGCCCCGGTTCCGTCCCCTGGCTCCGCCCCCACCCCCCACGCTCCAAACCCCACACCCCAACCCCGGCTCCACCGACACCACCCCCTCCCCCCCGCCAACCCTGGCTCCACCAACCTCCCCCACCTGCCCCAACCCTGGCTCCACCAACCCGCCCCGCCCCCAACCCCGGCTCCACCAACCCCCCCCCCCAAACCCCGGCTCCACCAACCCCCCCCCCCCAAACCCCGGCTCCACCAACCCCCCCCCCAAACCCCGGCTCCACCAACCCCCCCCCCAAACCCCGGCTCCACCAACCCCCCCCCCCAAACCCCGGCTCCACCAACAACCCCCCCCAAACCCCGGCTCCACCAACAACCCCCCCCAAACCCCGGCTCCAGCAACCCCCCCCTCCCCTCCCCCAACCCCGGCTCCAGCAACCCCCCCCTCCCCTCCCCCAACCCCGGCTCCAGCAACCCCCCCTCCCCTCCCCTCCCCAACCCCGGCTCCAGCAAACCCCCCCCTCCCCTCCCCTCCCCCAACCCCGGCTCCAGCAACCCCCCCCCCCCCCTCCCCTCCCCCAACCCCGGCTCCAGCAACCCCCCCTCCCCCCCCCCAACCCCCCCTCCCCCCCCCCAACCCCGGCTCCAGCAACCCCCCCCCTCCCCCAACCCCGGCTCCAGCAACCCCCCCTCCCCTCCCCCAACCCCCCCTCCCCTCCCCCAACCCCGGCTCCAGCAACCCCCCCTCCCCCCCCCAACCCCGGCTCCAGCAACCCCCCCCCCCAACCCCGGCTCCAGCAACCCCCCCTCCCCCCCCCCCAACCCCGGCTCCAGCAACCCCCCCGCCAAGGCTCCAACCCTCTGCCACCTCACCCTCTCGCTGGTTGTCAGACTCTCGATGGCGTTATTCTCCTCTTCGTTGAAGTACTGGGTGGCGAGACAGCGACGGGAGGAGCCGCTATCGGCGGCCGGCCCAGCCGCCGCCATGTCCGGGCCCGGAGCACAACCCCGACCCGCTCTCACGGCAGACTCGGCCTCAGCAGCACCACGCATGCGCCGCAGGAGCACAGCATCACAATGCGCATGTGCCAAACGGAAGCCGCCTTGTACTGCGCATGCCCTGTAGGAAAAGTCTCCTCCCTTAAACTACATTACCCGAAAACACTTGCGGCGGTTACAATTAAATCAACTTTATTGATTCCGATACATGGACATATACTTGTAGGGTCTGTGGTCCACAGATGCTGCCTGAGCCGCTGAGTTCCTCCAGCATCGTGTGAGTTGCTACAGATTTCAGCATCTTGTTGTCAGTAACAAGGAGTGCAGCCTGATCCAACAGATCCACAACCTGAACTTATTCCCCACTTCTACCAACGAATAACAGAAACATTGCTCCTAAGTCTACAATGTGTCTATTCACAAATGCTGCCTCAGTTCTTGAGTACTTCCAGCATTTTCTCTTTATTTTATTGACACCAGCATTGGATGAAATGTAATGTTTGGCAGAAGGTATGAGATGTAAAGTTGCTTGAGTATAAGAGGATCCCCTTGGGCTGCGGTAGCCTGGTCGAGCTGGTTCCAACACTGGCCTCAGCTACTATCTCCAGCAGTGGAAATCCTACTACATGAATCAAAAAGAAAGAAGTGAAAACAAAAAAATGGGTCACAAAACACACTTGGTGATCGAGAGATCAGGCTAATCGCAAAAGAGGTCCCGTCAACTATACCCAGAATACTCCAGTGGAGTGAAGTTTGGTTAAATAAACCTGAATCACATCTCCTCCAGCACATTGCAAGCCAGAGCTAAGCAAAGCCTGCACCACAGAAAGTGTCCTATCTGGATGCATCATGGCTTGGTACGGCAACTGCTCTGTCTGAGACCACAAGAAACTGCAGGGAGTTGTGGACAGAGCCCAGTCCATCACAGAAACCAGCCTCCCCTCCATGGACTCTTGTCTACACTTCTCACTGCCTCAGTAAAGCAGCCAGCATAATCAAAGACCCCACCCACCCTGGACATTCTTTCTTCTCCCCCTCCCATCAGGCAGAAGATGCAAAAGCCTGAAAGCACGTACCACCAGGCTCAAGGACAGCTTCTATCTTGCTGTTATAAGACTATTGAATGGTTCCCTAGTATGATAAGATGGAGTCTTGACCTCACAATCTACCTCGTTATGACCTTGCACCTTATTGTCTGCCTGCACTGCACTTTCTCTGTAACTATAACACTTTACTCTGCATTCTGCATTGTTTTACCCTGTACTACCTCAGTGCACTGTGTAATGAGTTGATCTGTATAAATGGTAAGCAAGACAGGTTTTTCACTGTACCTTGGTACAAGTGACAATAATAATAAACCAATTCCAACAAATTCTTGTTACAGTTCATTGTATCACCAAAGAACTCGTTATGGTGCTCCCAGACACACAGCCGCAATACCACATTCTCTCATCTTTTTAACTACATGAGAAGACCAACAACCATGCAGGATCTGCAAGAAGGGAAGTATAAGAAGGGCGGCACAGTAGTGTAGTGGTTAGCGTGATGCTATTATAGTGCCAGCGACCCAGGTTTAATTCCCCCCGCTGTCTGTAAGGAGCTTGTACGTTCTCCCCGTGTCTGCGTGGGTTTCCTCCGGGTGCTCCGGTTTCCTCCCACATTCCAAAGATGTATGGGTTAGGAAGTTGTGGGCATGCTATGTTGGCGCCAGAAGTGTGGTGACATTTGCGGGCTGCCCCCAGAACATTCTACGCAAAAGATGCATTTCACTGTGTTTCAATGTACATTGGACTAATAAAGATATCTTAAACAAATTTGCACATCATACTATAGATCACAATAACATACACGTTATGGAGACACAAGAGATTGCAGATGCAAGAAATCTGGAGCAAAACACAAAGGAGTTGGAAGAACTCAGCGGGTCAGGCAGCATCATAAGTCTTGATGTAGGGTCTCAACTCGAAACGTCGACTGTCCATTTCCTTGCATAGATGCTGCCTGGCCCGCTGAGTTCCTCCAGTGCTTTGTGTGTTGCAACATACACACTATGATGTGCATTTTAATGATCACACTGAAATTTTAAACTTAATGAAAGTCCTGTCAGGGCCATGTTTTTAGATGACTTAGTCTCAAGCCCTAGAATTCCCTGCCAAACCTCTCTGTCTCACTCTTTCCTTTGCTTAAAACCTGATCATCTGTCCTGACAGCTCCTTCAATAGCTCAATATCAAAATGCTTATTGGTGATGGTCTTATTAAGTGACTTGATACCTCTTGCTACATTGAAGATGTCGCATAGATTTCAACTGTTGTAATCTACCCACTCTAAGATACATCTTGCAATGCATACAATCCACATAGATATGGCAATATGCACAATGTAATAGACATGTAATTTTGTGAGTGGTCTTTAAAGATATGGGATCCCTAATGTTGTGGATGTTTAATTTTTGTTAAGAGGTCCCTACTTGTTTACAGTGCTCATAATCTTGTGAGAACCCTGGTGCCTTAGGGTCCTTATTGTAAATTTTGATGTTCCTCCATTTATAAAGTGAGGGCTCATTAATGTTATGGGGCATGGTTTCTTAACCATCTTTATTTTTGAGGGGTCTTGAATGTTGCAGAGGTGATTCTTAAATATCACGGGTTTTTAATGGACAAAGACTGTCACTCACACTTCATTTCTGGAATTCAGCTTTTTTATCCAGGACTGGAGAGGAGTAAATTGGTGGAACCTAAACTAAACATTGTCTCCATGGGCTATGTTCTACACGGGCCTCCTTCTACAGTTTTCATCAAACCATATAACTATTTTCTGTCTCCCTCGTGTACTAAATTATGTCCCAAGTGCATCAATGCAATTTTTGTCAAGCACTTATTGCATTTCATGTGTTAACTATTCTCCAGGTAAAGAGGTTCTTCTGAATTTCTATTTATCTAGAATGTTTTGGATTCTACACAAGTGGAAATTCCTTGTCTATTTCTATCTTATCAAACTGTTTCACACTCTAAAAGACTTTTGTCAGATCACCCCCTCAGTCTTATAAAGAGAAATGTCCTGTCTGCTTTCTTCACTGTCAGGCATGATCACTTTCATTTCTGGTATCCTCACTGCATATCCCTCGTGCAACGTTTCCAGTCCCTGAGGACCAGAAATATGCACAGTACTGTATGTTAATAGTGCGTTATGATTCACAACTAAATCTGGAAGAGGATAGGTTCAGCAAACAATAAGCAAGCTGCTGGAGGAACTCAGTGGGTCAGGCAACATCTGTGGAGGCAGAGGGATTGTCGACGTTTTGGGCTGAGACCCTGACTCAGGACTAGCTGCCTGATCCACTGAGTTCCTCAAGCAATTTGTTTCTTGCTCCAGAATCCAGCACCTGCAATCTCTTGTGTCTCCACAGGTTCAGAGTAATTTTATGTTAGACTCTTGTTTTGGGGTGGGCTTTTTGAGGGTGCGAGTATGGGAGATTGCCTGAGTAAAATGAATTGTCACCAGCTCCTCGATTTTTTTTAAGCACTAGGATACTTCTACTACTGAACATATGAAGGGGCCGAGTCGGGTGGGGATGCCCCTCAGACAGTGAAAGGGTGCATCACCCCTCACCCTATGAGTGGCAATGGTGCAATGGGTTAAAAAGTATTAACATTACTGAATGTATTGACCAAATTCATTAAGAATGTAAAAAAAGGTTTTGCACTGCGTTTTTCTTTTTGTATATATATTTTATTTTCAATAAAGTTTGTGAAATATAAAACAAATCATTGCCCAGAGCGGGAGAAGGCGGGGTGTTGCAGTGACTGGAGACTGGCGTTCCGGGGAGCGGGTTTAGTGTGGGACCGGACGTAAGCGGAGCTCTTTGATGTGGCGCCGGGTCTGCCTTGGTCCCAAGTGTGGCGAAGGGTGAAGAAGGAGGTCGGGGAGTGACTGCAGGCATGGACTTGATCATAGGACTGTCTCTGGTTATGAGGGGAGGGGACGGTGGGGCAGAGGGGGCAGGGCAGCCATTGTGTGTCCCTCACTCTTCTCTCCCCAGACCTCAGCCCTGGGGAGCCTCTCCCTCCCTCCCCCCTTCCCCCTCCCCTCCCTCCCTCCCCCCTTCCCCCTCCCCTCCCTCCCTCCCCCCTTCCCCCTCCCCTCCCTCCCTCCCCCCTTCCCCCTCCCCTCCCTCCCTCCTTCCCCCTCCCCTCCCTCCCTCCCCCCTTCCCCCTCCCCTCCCTCCCTCCCCCCTTCCCCCTCCCCTCCCTCCCTCCCCCCTTCCCCCTCCCCTCCCTCCCTCCCCCCTTCCCCCTCCCCTCCCTCCCTCCCCCCTTCCCCCTCCCCTCCCTCCCTCCCCCCTTCCCCCTCCCCTCCCTCCCTCCCCCCTTCCCCCTCCCCTCCCTCCCTCCCCCTTCCCCCTCCCCTCCCTCCCTCCCCCTTCCCCCTCGCCTCCCTCCCCTCCCTCGCCTCCCTCCCTCCCCTCCCTCGCCTCCCTCCCCCTTCCCCCTCCCCTCCCTCGCCTCCCTCTTCCCCCTCCCCTCCCTCGCCTCCCTCTTCCCCCTCCCTCCCCCCTCCCCCTCCCTCCCCCCTCCCCCTTCCCCTCCCTCCCCCCTCCCCCTTCCCCCCCCCTCCCCCTCCCCCCTCCCCCTTCCCCCTCCCCCTTCCCCCTCCCCCCTCCCCCTTCCCCCTCCCACCCCCCTCCCCTGCACTCTGCGGGGCTTTAAACCCCCAATCTTGGTCTTGCCTCGTTTATTTTTCTATGCATTCACTGCTGACGGTCGTTTCCTAGTCTCTGCGCCAGCTCTCCTGCCACCCTCCCAGATACCATTCCATTCCCCTTGGTTGTGCATGTGGCCTTGAGTGGCAGAATGGTCTTTTACCGCTTCCCTGCAGCTTTCTCTTGCATGTGATCCCAGTTCAAGCAACTTTGTGAGAGATGTGTGTTTGGATAACGGAGGAAGGGAACGATTAGGTGGATGTACCAGTTGGGTTGGACTGAATGTGTCAATCAGGAGGCTGGGCTGGTGTTGGACCATGCAAAGTGAAAAGAAAGCAAACTGCTAGAGGAACTCAGCGGGTCAGGCAGCATCTGTGGAGGCAAAGGGATAGTCGAGACCCTTCATCAAGACACAGATGCTGCCTGACCCGCTGAGTTCCTCCAGCTGTTTGTTTGTTGCTCCAGATTCCAGCATCTGCAGTCTCTTGTGTCTCCATTTGACCGTGCAGAATTGCATTCCTTTGATATATACAGAAAAACAATGAGCATCAGTGAGGAGGGGAGGGTGCAATTGAATGTTTGTGCTGGAGGAAAGAACCAATGATGTGAAAGCATGCAAATTAAAATTTCAGGTCTTAATAGGAGCTTACTTTTATTTCTGTATGAATGATTTTTATTAGCAACGATGCAAATCAGAGTTAGTTGTCTAATTTGGATATTTGGTTTTGCTTCTAAAGAGCCTCTCCTGAATGGCTTCTCCTGTGATGGTTGTGCGTCTCCCTCGGGGCCCTGATGGACAGAGCAGAGGTTTTGATCCAACGTCTGAACGCTACCATGCCTTAGCACCTTCCTCCATTCAAGCTTCAAACAATTGTTCCAGTTCCTGCCTGAAGGAGGAGCAGCGATCACGTTCTGTGCTCCGGGAACGCTTTTTGCGAAGTCTGATTACAATGACGGGGAAGCGAGTGACCTTTACGATGTATGAGCAGGTCACTGTCACTGCAACGTTCACTGCCTCTGACATTGACATCCTGAACTTCCAAGTTTCAGACTTGCAAACACCATTAGGTGTTCAGAAGGAAGCGTTACTGCGCTGTACTGACATTATTGCTTGTACATTTAACCTTTAACGCACGCATACTATTCATTAGAATGGCTGTTGAACCCTTCAGCTGCCTGGGTGAAATCCGAGTCATAACACTTGGGGTGAGATCTTATTCCTCTCTATGTTGAGGATTTCGACATCATTAAAATACATTTGTTCTCTGTAGGGGAATTGCTCGTTGTCTGAGATGAGAGGTATAAAACACAGTGTTATTAACATTTCTAAATTTTGTTTGTTCAGTAAAAAGCAGAATAAAGGTTTTTTTTAGTTTTAGAGTATGACTCCAAAGTGCTCCATTCTTTCCTGATATAGCTGTGTTGAAATTAGGACCCCTTGCAGCACTTCCCTCACTAACTTATTCTTTCACTGGTCAATGATACAGCAACATTTCTTGGTGCTTGCCTATTTTTAAAATCTATGGTTTTAAGCCTAAACTGGGTGTCATGTGAGTTACTTTGCCTTTTTCTTGTACCTGTATTTGAAAGCCATAAAACTACTGGGATACTACCGGATACTGAAAGGGCTGGATAGAGCAGACATGGCGAGGATGTTTCCGTTAATAGGAGGTTTAGAGGGGTATGGGCCAAACGCAGGCAAATGGGACTAGCTTAGATGGGAATCTTGGTCGGCA